>NC_081759.1:5635685-5923185 GCF_963082965.1 Carassius carassius
TCCTCAGAGGAAGTAAACTCTTTTATACTACACCAGTTAGGTTTAATACAACCTATATGAATGATCAGACAGCTCCATATTGGACCCCAAAAAATAAACTCCCGAACTAATACGACAGAAGGGTGCAATACCACTGCTTTAGCCAATTATTCTGACACATACTGATCGAGAGAGACAGAGTTTTCTGCTGTGCAACTGGAGAGATGAATTTAGGATGCAGTGCAGAGATATATGTAGTCAATGTGTGTACACTGCTTAACCGTAGTGTCTTCATAATAGAATTCTGACCTCCCACTGACAAAAGGATATTGGGAAACAACATGTAGCGCATTTCTGTATGTGAATGAGTTTATGTTAGTGTGTGTGCGGTGGTTTAAAAAGCCCTTTTCCCTGTGTAGTTCTGTTTACATGAGGGTTTGGTCCTCTTAATGTAATGTAAACTTTAGCCACGTGTACATTCTTCATCCCTAGAATGTGTTAAGATCATACAGGAATGGGTCACAGCCTGTCAGGAATGTGAAAAAAACACAAGACATTGTTCACACATTCAAACACTAGTCCATTGTGTCTGGATGGCTATAGTTCCTGGAAGAAGGCCACTCTGGATTTGGTGCTCTGTAGAGTGAGCTGTGGAGACAGATTGAAGATTGAGAGGTATAAACAACTGTGCTCAGCTCCAAAATGATGATCTTCATGTATATCAAGTGACAATTGCAGTAACTAAAATACACATATTGCCATTTACATTTTTGGGGGTCAGTAACATAAAAAAAAAAAACATCGTTACTTTTATTCAGCAAGAATCAATTATACTGACTAAAAGTGACAGCAAATACATATGTAATGTACAAACTTACTATACTTCAAAACATCCTAATTTATTACAATTTCCCAAAATATAGTATGCAGCACAACTGCTTTAGTTAGTGTTGCCAAAAGATTCAAATAAGCATAATAAACCTAGCAGATGATTTAATGTCGAAATTAGCAACAACACTTAACAATAATAATGCTTTTAATGACACATTAACATTAAACACTGAACAATCCATTAATCTTGATTAATATACATTTCTATTTGTACTGATCTTTCAATACTCAACACACACACACACACACACACATTATGAACAAACATGCGTTAACCATAAATATTACTGCATGTATTAATAAATAAACATTGATTATAATATTTTAAAAATAACAAATAATTGTTGTACATTGTTAGTTGCCTTAATGTGAGGAATAAGATATGAAGAAGTTAAATACTGAATAAATTCTACTGTTTTAACTTTGGCACATATAGTTTTTAAATATTTATGCTCATGCCATGAGAAGCACTGGACATGTATGACGTGCAATACCTGGGAGTCATGCAGTATTCATAGCGAGAGAGATTGAAATAGATAGAGAGAAGAGGGAGCGTGTGTGTCTCTGATCAACTGTCACAAGTCTGTGTGAACTCACTGACAGTGATCTTAAAAGACACTTTAAGACAGAATCCCTCATGAAAAACTGGTGTAAACAAACAAGAAGAGACAGAAGAGAGATACAGAGATGGGAAAATGATTAAATTAATGCTATATGAAGATGGTACATTTCTGCTTTATTAATGAATCATTCTGCAAGGATTTAAGGCATGAGGACTCTCACCCTGAAATACCCTAATCTGCTCTGTCGTTACCAGACACCTTGAGTTATAAATATCACTATAAATATACGGTTCGAAATGAAGACATAAGTATTTGGACTCTGTGGTTTTAAAGCATTAGTGGATCTGGTTCATAGTTAATGTGATGAATACACCGGTGGACACTCTGCTGGAGCAACAGTGTGAACTTAAGGAGAACTGACTTCCAACATCCACCAAAAACATCAAGAGGCCAGCTGGTTCGAAGTATTGCAAAAATGTGAAAAGTGCAATAGGAGTGCAGACAGTGACGTGCACGTAATCCACCACTGATAACAGCCGAAGTATGAGCGTCTACTGGCAATCGAAAGTACAGAAACATGGTGGCCTCGAGCAATTTAATCACTGTTGGTACGCATGTGGTGAATTGCATTTCATATTTATTTTTTTAGGAGACACTTTTTATCCAAAGCAACTACCAGCACACTATCTACAGGAACAAATGACTCTGTTGAAATGACTCGGTCACTGTTAGAGAAAAAGGGCAGTGCTCCAATTCATACAGCTTCCCTACCAGAGTTTGAATCTAAGACCTTTGAGTTATATATATATATATATATATATATATATATATATATATATATATATATATATATATACGTGGTTTAGTCCAATACTTTTTGTACTACTTACATACTACTTACTTACATACTACACTACCATTTGGGGTAGGAACGATTTTTTTCATGTTTCATGTTTTCTATTATTATATTTTATAAAAATAAAAAAAATACAGTAAAAACAGTAATATTGTAAAATATAATTACAATTAAAAATAACTATATTTGAATATATTCAAAATTGTAATGTATTTCTGAGATTGCAAAGATTAATTTTCAGTAGTCATTCCTCCAGTGTCACATGATCCTTTAGAAATTTTTCTAATATGCTAATTTAGTGTTCAAAACATTTCTGCGTATTAATAAAATTGAAAACGGTGCTGCTTAACATTTTTGTGGGAACAATGATAATGGAATTTTAAGAATAACACTTTTTATTTTGATATTATTATGAAAAATAATTATACAATCCAATCTTTACTAAATAGCTGTAATTTGTGATAAAGTCTTAAAGGATCTTTGTTGAAAAGTATTTATTTCTTAATTATTAATTAATATTAAAACGGTACTGTATTAGTATTGAATGGTAGTGTATACTATGTGAATTATTTTGAAATCCCTCTCTCAAAGCCAGTTGCTTCCTAAAAAAAAAACACTTTAAAGGACAGAAAAATACATCAATTTGTTGGGGGTCTCTGCAGGTTAATTGACTTTTAACTTCTCCTTAATTCAGTGCGATTAACAAAGGAATGCTTGGACACTTGCGTGCCGCCCCTTCGCTGGGGATTTTGATAGATTACCACATACACAACTGAGGGAACAGGTGAGCCTGTCAGTGCATTAAGACATGCTCACTACATCTCTTTCCCTCAGGATATAGCTAGCAGCGGGACGAGCAAGACTATGGAGAAAATCCAGCCACGGCCATTAATCATTCTACCAGTATGACCTGGAAAGCCAGTGACCCTTGTCACTTTGCTCCAAGGTCCAGTGCTCAAACTATCTGACCAATGGTGATTTACAATGAGTCGGAGAGTGTCCCTAATGCTTCTAATGCAGGCTCAACATCGGCTAAGAAAACAACAGCTGTCAAAGGGTGTAAAACCACGCTGGATTTCTAGCTGCTGTTAGTGCGAGAGCTGTAACGCCATTCCCTCCCAAGTGTCCGGCTGGATTTGCTCAAGTTCTGCTTCAATTAGACGATCACATCAAGGCAGATGACTGAACACATGGAGGGCACTCCATCCATCCAAACAACCGATCACAACACAGAAATCAATTAGCGTGGGTCTAATGAGACAATTTCACACGCTGCAGGAAAAGATTCTATGGCTAAAATGGAGCCTTTAATCTACCGTTTCATAAGACTTGATGAAAATGTAGCTGAACCTTTCAGAAAGAAGATGAATAAATTATTTTTGGATTACTGGTACTCAGTAGCATGATAAGATCATATTCATAGGAACTAGCCCTTCTGAGAAATGGTGCTACAAAACGAAGGCCGCTAAAGAGTTTAGTAAACCTGTATGTCGAATTACAAAATTATACCCATCTCAAACACAACAGACAAATTCAAATCTTACAGGTGCTTCTCAATAAATTAGAATGTCGTGGAAAAGTTAATTTCAGTAATTGAACTCAAATTGTGAAACTGGTGTATTAAATAAATTCAATGCACACAGACTGAAGTCTTTGGTTCTTTTAATTGTGATGATTTTGGCTCACATTTAACAAAAACCCATCATCAAAGAAATTAGAATACTTCCTAAGTACACAACATTTTAAGTGAATCGCTGGCCTTCTGGAAAGTATGTTCATTTACTGTAGACGTACTCAATACTTGGTAGGGGCTCCTTTTACTTTAATTACTGCCTCAATTCGGCGTGGCATGGAGGTGATCAGTTTGTGGCACTGCTGAGGTGGTATGGAAGCCCAGGTTTCTTTGACAGTGGCCTTCAGCTCATCTGCATTGTTTGGTCTCTTGTTTCTCATTTTCCTCTTGACAATACCATCAATACTTGACAATTCAGGTCTGGTGAGTTTGCTGGCCAATCAAGCACACCAACACCATGGTCATTTAACCAACTTTTGGTGCTTTTGGCAGTGTGGGTAGGTGCCAAATTCTGCTGGAAAGTGAAATTAGCATCTTCAAAAAGCTGGTCAGCTGAAGGATGCATGAGGTACTCCAAGATTTCTTGGTAAATGGGTGCAGTGACTTTGGTTTTCAAAAAGCACAATGGACCAACACCAGCAGATGACATTGCACCTCAAATCATCACAGACTGTGGAAACTTAACACTGGACTTCAAGCAACTTGGGCTATGAGTTTCTCCACCCTTCCTCCAGACTCTAGGACCTAGGTTTCCAAATAAAATTCAAAACTTGCTCTCATCTGAAAAGAGGACTTTGGACCACTGGGCAACAGCCCAGTTCTTCTCCTTAGCCCAGGTAAGATGCCTCAGGAGTGGCTTAACAAGAGGAATACGAAAACTGTAGCCAAATTCCTTGACACTTCTGTGTGTGGTGGCTCTTGAGGTCTTGACCACAGCCTCGGTCCATTCCTTGTGAAGTTCACTCAAATTCTTGAATCCATTTTGCTTGACAATCCTCATAAGGCAGCGGTTCTCTCGGTTGGGTGTGCATCTTTTTCTTCCACACTTTTTCCTTCCACTCAACTGTCTGTTAACATTCTTTGATACAGCAGTCTGTGAATAGCCTATAAACATTGGCAATTAATGTAATTCATGTTTGTGGCTTACACTCCTTGTGAAGGGTGTCAATAGCCGCTTTTTCCACTGTCGGGCCAGTGTGAGCCAGGGCTTACAAAGGGCCGGGCAGGGCTAATAGCCTTGGGCCAGTAGCACCGAGGCCAGAATAGCGCTGCGTTTCCACAGTCGAGCCTGAAGCTCCGCTGCGCTTCACTAAAACCCTCCCTTTGCACGCCTCTCAGGAACAACTTCATATAACCCCTTCATTTCACCAACAAAGAGAAGTTATCAGAAAACTAATAAATAAGTCACTGGATCTAGCGCAATCAAAAAACGAACACGATAAAAGTGTCCGTTTGTTTGCATGCTTTGTTAAATATTTAAATTCATAAGCATCTATGTTTTACTATAGAATAAGTGATACATTGATCATAATAAATTAATTTATTAGGACTTAAAATTGGTCAGACAGAAATTAATTTATTTCTATTTTATTTATTTTTAACGCTTAAGCGTTATAAAAATAGCCTGCTTATTCAGTCGAGTCTGTTTTTTGTTTATTTGTAGACACAGTAGCCTATATACGTCATATTTAGAATGAATAATAATTTCTCTTTTTTTTTTTTATAAAAGCTCCCAAACAAAAAACATTATTATATTTTAATGACATAGGCTACGTGGAGCTAAACTCTCGAGATGAGACTTATGATCGAAAATATAAGTTACTAAATAAATACACGATTGTGATAGAGAATAAGAAGCTGACGTCTGATTTCTTCAAGTGTTTGCATTTAATGTTAATGCCTAACGTGCATAGTCTTTTGCATCGCTTATAAATATTTCTGGCTTGTATGATGATTATAATCCACATCGGATAAAATGATTTCAAAAACTTGCTGCTGACTGAAAGTGAGTTTTGAGCTCAACTTATTTTGAAAAGTTTTTCATGATGGTGTCATAGCTGTTAGCTTTCTGAAATGATCCGCGATGCTGATGCTCTCCAGACACAGAGAAACTCCGCCTTTGTTCATAAGTACTCCTCTAGCCCCAGCTGGCCCTCATTGGCCCAAGGTTTTCTTCGGGCCAAAAAACCCTGGCCGTTGGCCCGAGGAAGCCCCAACGAGGCAAGATCAAGCCCTGGAAGTAACTGTGGAAATGCGACTGGCCCTGGCACGCACTAGCACACCCACTTTTAGCCCGACAGTGGAAACGCGGCTAATGATTGTCTTCTGGACAACTGTCAGATCAGCAGTCTTCCCCATGATTGTGTAGCCTAGTGAACCAAACTGAGAGACAATTTTGAAGGATCAGGAAACCTTTGCAGGTGTTTTGAGTTGATTAGCTGATTGGCATGTCACCATATTCTAATTTGTTGAGATAGTGAATTGGTGGTTTGTTGTTAAATGTGAGCCAAAACCATCACAATTAAAATAACCAAAGACTTAAACTACTTCAGTCTGTGTGCAATGAATTTATTTAATACATGAGTTTCACAATTTGAGTTGAATTACTGAAGTAAATGAACTTTTCCACAACATTCTAATTTATTGAGAAGCACCTGTATGTAAGGAATTATTCAAACACTGTAGAGCAACCTGTTGAAATAAGGACAGTCCTGTATGTTGTAAGCAGCGAAAACTTAAATGGGAGGTATAATGCTATTTCATGCATTCAGAGTTATTTACACTGTTAAAGAGTTGGATTTTCATGCTAAACATGACTTTAGTATGAATTTTAATGATCTAAAACCATGTACCATGTCTGGCTTTGTGTAAAATGTATTTAACCCACCTTTTTAAAGTTGCTCTGCTTGCTGGTGCCTTTCTCAGTGTTCTCATTATGTAGAATGTCTAGAGGCGTTTCTCGCTCCTTTAGCTTTAAAGACTCAATCTCGGTCTTCAGTTCATTTAGCTGCTCCTGAAGGTGTTTGCTCTTCTCCATATACTCGACCCTGCCAAACAGGACAGACGCATTGTGTATCGAAGCTGCTCTCTTGGTCTCCATAAGTTTTAAGGCCTAGTCACACCATTTTTGTCCTTTTGTCACTTCCTTGTTTAGGTGTGAACAGGCATTTGTTGGAAACTAAAACTACTGTTCAAAAGTTGGTAAGCTAGATGTTAGTCTCTTGCTCATCAAAACGCAGTAAAAACTATTACTCCAATTCAAAACAACTTGAATAATATATTGTCAAATGTAATATATTCCTGTGATATTTCCTTAATATGATTTGAATTCCTGATTCCTGTGGCAAAGCTGAATTTTCAGTATCATTACACCGGTCTTTAGCGCCACATGATACTTCAGAAATCATTCTAATATGCTGATTTGCTGCTCAAGAAACATTTCTTATTATCAGTGTTGACAGACATATTCTTTGTTGAACAGAAAGTTCAAAAGTAAAGCATTTGTTTGAAATATAAAGCTTTTGTAACAATTGATTGTTTCAATCAATTTAATCTAACCTTACTTACTCCAACTTCCCCAAACTTTTGAACAGTAATGCATTTATGATTAATTGGACACTCGTTCAATCAATATCATTTAAGAACCACAGCATCTCTCACACTCATAAATCATCTTCAAATTGTGTTTTTAGCTTTTTAAAACAGTATTTGGCCTAACTAAAAGTAGACATTCTTGTGGAACTGTCTAAAACAAGGTGTCAGGGAGTTTTAGGACTTAAAAACAAAACCCATCACACAGGTGAGTATCAGCAGAGAGGACAGACTCCACCTCAGTTGATGTAACTGGATCAAAAGGTGTGGACAGACGTGACAGAGACTATGATCAGGATGGACTGATGCCTGAAACAGGCTGCACTCACTTCTCCTTTTCGATCTCCATGGACAGACGTTTCATGTCTGTGTCTTTGAAGTCAAAACTCAGGTTCTCCATGCTGAAGTTGAAGTTCGGGCCATCAGGAGGAAGAGTGTTGGCAGGCAACGGCACAGGCTGTGCAGTGAAAGAGAGAAAGAGGAAGAGAAGGAAAGCTGAGCTACAAGTTCAATGAACAAAAATAATTAAGCAATATCACAAAAGCAAGAGTACATCCCAGTATTAAAATTAGTGCTGTTAATTAATTGCAATAAATCGCATCGCATTGTTTACATAATATATGTTTGCACCTTGCATTTAAGAAAAATTATTTTTATATATTTATATATAATACAAATTATATGAATATAAATATATGCATGTAAATACATGTGCATATTTTCAAAATCTATACTACATGTGTTTGTATTTAAATATACATAATACATATACACAAATATATCATGTAAACAAACTTATTTTGGATGCCATTAATCGCGATTAATCATTTGACAACAGCACTAATTAAAATACTTAATATTAAAACTTGATGCATTGTCATCTTTCTAGTAAAATTAAATTCGATTGAACCTGATATCAGCTTCGTCAAGTCATAATGTTCAAAATCGAATTAGATCACCAGATCCGTTATATTCCAATAATGCCATTATTATATGTTACATTTCTAAAGGAAATAAAGTTACTTAGAATGTACTATATTTAACCACCTCTGAAGAAAATGACTATACGCAGGACAAAACAAATGAATTTAAACTCAACATGACATTTTACTTCGGTTACATAGCAGATGTTCAAGCGAAAGGCTTTTTTTATTATATAAGAAGTTCGCGAACTAGAAGAATTGGACAAAGAACATGTATTAAAGTAAAAGAGGTGACCCCAATTTTGATTTCATTTTAGCCTAACATGTTAAGTCGACTTTATTTCAATAGCAATTTATTCTATAGAGATCAGGTTCACAGAATTAAACATTAAACTAAAAGAATCAATAATGCAAACTTCAACAATGAGGCAGATCCAAAACTGCTACAAAGCAGCTGTAAAAAGGACATTTAACGGTTGCATTTGACCGGTCAACCTAATGATCTTTATAGCGCCTACGAATTCATGCACCTAGTATGAGCTTCAGAAAAACTATATATATATATATAAAAAAAAAACACTTAAAAATTCTTGGTAAGACATCAATACCTGCAGACAGAGGCAACGCTTTGAAATGCCTCCTGGATTTTTAAGTGGTCGAACAGATCTAACATTAGCCAGACATAGAGAGAGCTAATGTCTGAAATGATATGCTGACCCTCCAATCACCCCTAACACACCGTGCATGTAAAATGGGTGTTGGATTTTCAAGAGTATCCACAAAGCTTTAAAAGAGCGGAAGAGCTCAGCTCCCAAGTGCTTAGGCTAATGATTAGGGAACTCATGGTAATAGCACTGAAATGTTGTTTCCAGGTAGAAAAATTTACTCTCTGGGAAGATTTATGTAGAAAAAAACAATAATAATTCTGATCTCAATTATATCTATTATCTATACGAGGCTTAGGACAATCCCTTAATAGTTGTCCATTTGAATCAGACATGAAGTACACTCAGTCATCATGTGTATTCAAACCTGGTGGATATTCACAATGCATTTAATGGAGGTATTCAAGTTAACTGTGGTCTCTCGCTAGCAGTTTCTGAACCCATCACAGCTTAATATGAATATAAATATTACTTCTAGATTGCATTAAGGTGGTTATTGTGAGGCTAAAACACTCTCGAAGGTTTCTCTGGACGAGAGGGGAACGTTTTCTTGCGAGTAGTGGAATGGTTGTCTGATGCAACTTTTGTTTAAATAAATTATCTAGATATTGACAAATGGCCAAGAGGCTAAATCAGACTAGCGTAAAAACCCATAACTGTGCAGAGTTTAAAACCTTTTTCTCTCTAAAACTGGACTGGAATTGGACACCAGCCTAATTGAGAACGACAAGCATTGATGTAACATCATCTGGGGGAGCGTTTTGGTAAGGGATGGGTGGTTACCGAATACGCTGATTTGCTGGTGATCTCAAGTAGTTTGTTTTTGGCTTTGCGCTCCGATTCCCTTGCCTCCTGCAGGTCCTGTTTCAGCTGGTCGGCCTCATTCGCCCTGAGGAGAATAGATACATGGGTTACTCACTCAAGGTTTGAACCCTTTTAAGTGGACACAGTGCTGGGCCCTCCAAAGAACAAATTCAGCTGGAAATGGAAAAATGGATGCTCAGATCTTCAGAAAACTGAGACTTTCACAGGCACCAAATCAAGCAGCTATCCCAGCATGCATGCCAACAGAGTGCCAAATACCAAGTAAAGGCCCAGCAGATGGGTTTGAGGAGGGCCACCAGCATATCTCCAGCTGTGAGAGAAAAATCTGGGATGTCTTTTATGATACATGTTCACATACTGAGGTTTAAATAATACATTATAGATTAGAGCTGAAACGATTCCTCGAATAACTCGAGTAACTCGATTACAAAAAATGATCGAGGCCTCGAAGCCTCTTTTAATTTATTTTAAATCTCACGTCAGGTTCTTTCGCAATGATTTTTTTAATGTGACACAACGCGTTTACGTCACCCACTAAGCGGAAGGAGACACAAGCCCTGCGTCCGAAATCGCATACTGCAAGGAGTCAGCAGTGTTTTGATTTGAGGGCGCGGGCAAACGTAAAGAGAACGTCGTGGATTGTGTCCATTGCAAGATAGAGCTGGCATACCACAACTAGGGCCCTATGATTTCCGCGATGCAGAAAAGGCGGAGGGAATCGCGGAATACAGTCATAAAAACAGAATTTACAGTTTAACACGGAATTTGCCGAATTTTGAATGAATTAATCAAAAATAGGTCATTGCACTTACATCAAATCACGATATTAATTAATATCTGAAAATATTAAGCCGGAACAGTCTGTTTAAATATGAATCCTGCATGTTCTGCGTGTCTCTGTTAATGAATGGCGCAGAAGCGCTTCTTCATTCATAAACACGCGGAAGCGCACCGTCTTTCCTCTCACTAAATAAAGACGTGAACACATGAACAACATCTCCAGAACTGCTCTGACAGCCACTTCATGAGCATTTGACCGTTTGATTAGAGGAAAACTAGGGTCACATCACATACACAGAACCGTAAAGGTACGTCAACCCGTCAAAATAAAAGTCAGGTTAAAGTCTATTGTTCAGAAGAATGTACATAGCCTGGGCTACTACTACCACTACAAAAAACAAAAAAACATTATTTTTCTTTAAGGTTTAATCACACAACATTTCTTCCATGTTTTATTTTTTAATAGTAAAAAGTTAAGTTTGCTTAATTTTCAATAATTAAAAGATAAATTAAATTAATGTTTTATGTGTTTAATGTTAATTGTGCATCTCAGAAAATGCTTTATTTAAAACCCCAACTGAATGGCACTGAAATGCACTTAATTCATCTGTCAACTTTCTTGTCATTGTTCACAGTACAAGTACAGACAGAGAAACAATGGGTAATAATTAAATGTTTATTTTTGATCTATGCATTGCATTCTATGCATTTAAAAAATAAAAATAGATTTTTTTTCTAAAAAAGGAAACTTAGTTGTTAATTTTAAGAGACCCAGGAGTCTTATTTTCTCTTGCATAATTAATATTGCACCTTAAGCAAACACACATTTCATCCGATTACTCGATTAATCGATGGAATTTTTAGTAGAATACTCGATTACTAAAATATTCGATAGCTACAGCCCTATTATATATGTTGCTTGTTTTAATCCAATGCTTTTAATCCAAACTGATTTTTAATAGTAATAAAAAGTAATACAAAATGTATTTAAAAATAATCTAAATAAATAATATTTAAACAATGAATGAGTGAGTGGTGATCAAAAATCACTGCCATGTTGCTATACTGCCATGTCATTGTTAAAGTCTTCTAGGTGGTCGCTTGTGTTAGGCCAGATTATTAGTATTATTTGTATAATATTATAGTATTTAGAATTATTTTTCCCTTTAATAATTTTTAATTAAGTTTAAATTTGTTATGTGCTTTTGTCATTTGTATTAGTTTTTATATTTCCATTTGGTGATTTTAGTGTTTCAACTTTTTTCAGTTACATTTCAAATTTTAATTTCAAGTTTTTTTTATAATTAGCTTTTAAATTTCACAAACACACACACACACACACACACACAAAGAGAGAGAAATGTAAAAACAGCCTTATTTCATGATTTTTTTTTAATACTTTTAAAAGTGAAAAGTATGACTTGATGTATTTTTACATAGCATTTTATATTTTCAGGAAAGAATGAAAAATAGCACCCACTTGGCTAATTAAAAAATGACAATCAAAAGAAGAACTTTTCAAACACAACTAAATGAGCTTTTATAATTTAACCATTGGTACACAACAAAATATTATTATTTAAACACTACATGTGTCATCTAACATCATCACCTTGTCAAGCACCCATCTGATGAAAGAAAATAGATAGAAATAGGCAGAGTGTGTTTGTGTGTGTCAGAGATGTTACCTCCTTTCAGACTCTTCTGCCATCTTGAGTGCAAGCATCTCAACCTCTAGCATCTTCTGTTCCATTAGTCTCTTCTCCTCCTCAGTGCGAATGGCTGTCACCTTTATAAAGAGTAATTCAGAGCATGATGTGTCCTCAATGCTCCAAAAGGATCCTCTATGAGCAGCTGGTGTGGGCAAATGCTCACTAACCTTAATACGATGCATCTCCTGTTCAGCCTCGGCTGCTTTCTGAGCCAACAGCTTGGCCTCTTCCTCAGCGATTTGTGCCTTCTCCGCCAACAGATCTGCAGTCTCCTCCGAGCGTAACTGAGAACAGAGACCACACGCTTTGGATAGATGCACATAGAAGATTATTTGAATTAGTGTTATGCTGAACACAGAGGGTGAACTATAAGGAGAAATGCATATATCTGTTGTACTTACACTTATATCAGTTTAAAAGCCAAATTCCTTTTGTTTGCAAGAGCCACAACACCCTAATAATGTGCACTAAATACTGAGTCTTTAAATGCCATTTGAAAGTGAAGAGATAACACAAAAATACAGCCTTAGAAATATCGTTATATGCAATGATATAGTACATTTAGTAATATTTAGGTCGACTGGATTGCAATAAATTTGAATTAGACCTTAAAGTGATTCTTTTTATTTTTTACTGATCATTATGATTTATTTAAAATACTTGTATTTGCTCTTATTATCATCATTATACTAGTACTTTTGACATTCCTAGATGCTGTGGCAGGTTAATTATGATTGGTTGATCAGTGATAATTAAAATATGTTACTACTAAGACAAGTATAGATACCTTTGTGCTCTAGCAAGCACTGATGCACTTAGGGTAAGTATATTTAGTGTGGGTGACCATTTAGTTTCTCACCAGTGCTTCATTGGCCATGTGAGCTTCGTCCTGCAACTGAATCAGTCTCCTCTCCAGTTTATCACGAACTCTTTCTGCCTCCTCACGCAACTGTTTCTCCCTCTCCAGCCTCTGCCGTTCCATCTACAGAGAGGTACAAAAATCTCATTCATATTTCACCGCTGTTAAATGGGTTTACTGGATCACAAATCCAGCACCTGGTTAAAGGTGCCTGGAGGTGCAACAGGAAAATCAATGCATGTGGTGACCATCAAGTCTTAAGATTTACTAGAGAGGGAGGGAGGATTTCCCTGACACTTCTCAAGCTCTCCAAAGCTAAATGATATTTTTCAAACCTGCAGTCATTTATTGGAATATATCTATATACATAAACTACTGTTCAAAGGTTTAGGATCCATAAGATTCTTTCTTTTCAACTTTGTTTGGGTTTCATTTCTTTTGATCCTGTAAGGCAAGATCTAATTGAAAAACAGAGCCCAGAAACGGTTTGTTTTCATTTTTTTATTGGTTTAGCATAAACAATCTCTCTGATGCTGTTAATCCGAAATCATTCCTGACCTGTTTGCGAGCTTTCTCTTCTCTAGCCAGCATCTTCATCTGCTGGACTTCCAGCGAATCAATTCTGCGTCTCCTCATGAAGAGGTCATGGTTCCCGATGCACAGCTGAAGAATCTTCAAACACATCAAAACTGCTTTATCAAAAACTTATTTGCCCCTCACAAAAAAAAGAAAAAAAAACCATGAACATTTAGTCAATCATTCATCCTCATTTTGTTCGATACCTAAATGACTTTTTAATGCCTGAAATTTCAGTCCGCTTCTCACAAATGCCATGACATATATATTAGTTATAGGTTGAAGGGACCATTTTATGATGGATTTATGTGGCCATTCTTTGGAAAAGGGCACTCTAGACAATCAGCTAAATTTCTATTTTTGTTTTTCACAGCATAAGTGAAATCATACTGGTCTGGCTCAACATGAGGGTGAGTAAATGAGGACCATTTTTAATTCTGGGTACCTTTAACTAACAAATGATAGCATCTCTTGATTAATGGCATATAGATTTTGTAAACCTACAATCTTCTGGCAACAGCCCAGATCTTAAACCACATACCACACCACAGCGGGTTTGCGAAGAACAGTTTGAAATTGATCACTGCATTACATCACATCATGAAATACTCACCAGTTTATTGACTCTGAGTTTCGAGGAGTTGAATTTGAAGACATCGGCCCTCTTATCCAATGGTTTAATGGCAAACTGAAGACACAGTGACAGGAATTAGTGCACCAGCAACATTACTGAATATGAATTGTTAAAAAAAATGAGTACCTCTTTATCACTGTACGAGATGTTTCTGATCTCATTCCAGGGAAAAGAGATTTTGGGCGTCAGTTTATTACTCGGGTCATAAATGTGGAGGCCCAAAGCGTCAACACCCAGCAGTAAGCTGGTTTCCTTTTTATTCTTGAAAAATAAAAACATTAAAAAGACCAATTTATTTAACTAGCATGATCACACTGCAATGGCTATTCAGAGTGAAAAATAAAGTCAAACCCCTGGCAAAAGTAATATTGCAAACAAAAAGGCAGAAATAATGAAGTGTCACGCAGGGGGGACACCAAAGGAAATGTGAGATGATTTAAGCTAAAGGTGACTAGGTCACCAATAACAAAATGTTTGATTATTATGCAAAATATTAATAATATTAACAATAATAAAAAGCATTTTGCTGTCCCTGGATCAAGCTCAAGTTGTTACTTCCATACAGCAGCGGAGGCATTTCTTACCCTAATGGAAAAGTAATTGATCCCATACATCTCCAGATCCTGAGCTATTTTTAAATACTCCATCTCAGCTTCATCTCTGCAGCACACAATAACAAACGAAAACGTGGGAGGGAGGAAAGGAGGGAGACAGAAGGGAGAGAGAATAAATTAAGACACAAAATAAAATCTATTCTACCGCAGGGCTTTAATGAAACTTGACTAACTTTGAGTGCAGAAACTAGAGGTCACACTGTATGTCTTACAGAACCTGATTGTGGCAAAGAACACAAACACACACATACTCATCGAACTCACCAATTAAAAATATCATGCTAAAAACAACTAGATTTTTAGTACCACCTCATGTTCTTGTGAGTCTGCTTGCCTTGTCAAACTGTGCTTACAGAACCAGCCAGTATTTCAAAACTGACGTTTAAATAAGCCATCTAAAAACCAGCCAAACACATCAGTCTAAATCTATCAACAACCAAATGATTAAACAAGTAAAATATCAAATACTGTATGACTGTAAAATAATGAAAAAATTATTCCTTTTTTTTAAATATTAAAATAAACGAATTTAAACAATGAATAAATGTAAAATAAAACAAACAGATGAGCATGTTCTGTGTAAAGGGTCCCGTTAGACCACCTTTGAAATTATAAAATAACAAAACAACTAAAAAATAAATAAGAACAATAAATGTAAAATAAAAAAACAGTAAAATACCTCAAAGTTAAAAACAAATAAATGGGAAAATAGTAAAAATATATATTACACAGCTTTAGGACAAAAAACCTTGACAAACACTGGACTTCAAAGAAAAAAATAACTAAGCTGGGTGTATGTAAGAAAGAGAGAGATAAAGATGTGCAGACTGTATTTGTGAGTGTGTTTTATGAAGTGCTGTCAAATGTTAGGAGAAGGTGTGGAATAAGAAAGTGCCCTACATGCATCTAAATAAGCTCTGAAGCAATGCTGGAAGTCGGTTTCATCATCACAGTAGACCAATTTGGACTTTTTTTGAGCAAGGTTATGCCCGGTTCTGGATAAAGAAACATTTTGTGAGTGTCTTGACTTTCAAAAGTGCAGATAACACATAGTGAAGCCACATTTGTGCAACACTGCGCATTTATAGCATCACAGAACCAGATTGGTTTTGGTCAAATTTGCAGCCGATTCTGACCAACATTCAAAGCATCCAGCACAGCTTGTTTGTTGCACTTGATTAAAGACTGTGATTTTAGAAGGCGTTTGCCATTTCTGTGAGCAACAAGAGTTACGTGAAAAATAAGGTGGGCAAGCAGTCTGGGACTGAGACTAGAGGGTACAATACCTGGTTCTGCCCCTGTGCTCAGCGTAGCAGACCGTGATTCTCTCCTCCCACATCTCTGCAGTCATCTGGTACAGATTAATAACCTGCACAAGAGAAACACACATGAAGATCAGTCAACAACTTGAATAAAGTCTATAACGGTCTCATCTGGGCGTTTTCATAACAGAGCTCTTGGTGCGCATCAGACTCTGTTTGACATCAATATAATTTATTTTGCTGGAATGAAAGCTACTTTCCATCAAAAAGGATGTGAACAACTGTTGATAACATACACTACCATTTCAAAAGACTTTTTGGAAAAGATGACATTTCTAATATAACAATTGTTTAAAAAATATCATTATTGTAAATTATAATGATTAATAAATTATATTCTTTTAAACTTTCTATTCATCAAAGCATCCAGAAAAAAGCATTTCAATTTCCAGAAAATATTAAGCAGCACAACTGCTACCAACATTAATAATAATTATAACAACAATGTTTCTAGAGCATAAACTCAATATATTATAATACTTTCTGAAGGATCATGTGATATTAAAGACTGGAGTAAAAAATCAGCTTTGCCATCACAAGTATAAATTATTATTTAAAATCTATTAAAATAGAGAAATAGTGAAAAATAGGAAATAGTTATTATAAATTGTAATAATATTTTACAGAATTACTGTTTTTACTGTATTTTTGATCAAATATATTCCACATGCCATATGATTACAATGCATTTCTTTTAGTGAATGGTCCCCACAGATATTACCTTTAACATTTCTGGGCTAGATAGAGTTAAATTGAGTTCTGGACTGGTGGTGAAAGTTTTTCTTCTCCTGAGACACTTTAGCTAAGGTGCTAAATGGCTGCTGCTAGTATTTATTCTGGTAAACACTGATTTCACAAATAGTTTGAGCGAAATAAACATGTATATCATGGGCGGAAAAGAAATCAGTTTCAGAACTATCAATCAAACCAAGAGTTAAACAGAGTAAAAACAACACAATGGCTAATAGAGCTGAAGGACATTTCCTAATTAAGTGGGACTATTTAAATCCTTCAGACGATTTTGAATGCCAGTGGAGTAAACAAACGCTCTTTCGCAGTACTTACTGACATGCGAGCGAATGCTTCCAGCAGAGAGCTTTCACTACATCTAACGCCCTACGGGAAGCCAGCCGAAGCCTTACAGGCTCGTTACAGAGCTCTGCGAACATAATCAGCATAATTATCATGGAGCGATGCCTAGCTCAACATCACACTCACTCTCTTTGGTAGCAGCTCCTCTTGGGACAGGAAGCCCAGCTTGTGGACATTAGGGTCATAATCACCATACTGCAGAAACAAGATGAGAAATTAAAATGAGCTCAATTATGAATACTAAGAGAGGGGGAAAAATGGACTCACACAGTCAGAAAGAAACAGCCATTATATTCACCTGCTCTCACTTAAAGTAAATCAAGTAATACACTGTTGCGTAAAACATAAAAGCACTTACAAATCAAAATAAGATGAAATACAGCTGTGAGTTTTTATGAGAGGCATTATGGGTAGGATAAGTAGAGAATAAAAAAGGTGCTGCTGAAAGAGGTAATTGCACGATCACATTTTACACAGATGTTGCAACAGCAAAATGGTGGTTTGTACAGTGACTATGGGAATTGATGCAGAATGCCTCAGAGAAATTAGACATAAAAAAAATTAGACTACCACTCAAATGTTTGGGGTTGGTAAGATGTTTAATGTTTTTGAAAGAAGTGTATTGCGATCACCAAGGCTGCATTTATTTGATCAAAAATACAGTTAAAAGAATAATATTATGAAATATTACCATTTAAAAATGTAAAACATTTTAATTCAAATTTATACAATATATGAATTAATAAAAAGTTATTATCAGTCATTATTCCAGTCTCACATTAATCCGTCTGAAATGCCGATTTGTTTATTATCATCATCAATATTTTTTGTGGAAACTGAAGTTCAAAAGAAAAGCATTTGAAATAGAAATGTTTTTATGCTTCGATCAGTTTGATGAATGATTGTGTAAAAAAAGTATTCATTTCATTACAAATATATCTTCCTCAAAATGTTGTTTACATCCATGTCCCAGAGTTGAGAGAGTTGGCTATAACATATCAAACCAGTCTTACACAAAAACATTAAAATGTTATGGTTATACTTTTGAAATGGTCCGAAATTGACGTTAATGTATTTACTGTCTATATTTTTGTTTTTAAACAGAGTAAACTGTCTGTGGTAATCAATACCACGCCACAAATGCAGTACATAAAAATAGCTGAGAATACTCCTGTAAGACGAGGCATATGGATGTCACGATTCCAAAATAGAGCTCATTACAGATATTGGACTGCTTGCAGGAACTGAAGAACAAGCAGATATGCAGAATCAGAAATGCAACACAGTAATACTCCATAAGTGTCATGCTGGCTTGTCATTTTGAGCTCTACGGACAGATTCGCTCTGCTCGGCTGTGATGAGACTGGCATGTGAAAGCATCCCCATTTACAAGTGTCTTTGTGAATGGTTGCTATCTAAAGCTTCGCTCCTGCATTAAGAACAAGTTTTCACAGTAAGGGAGGAACTCAGCCTCTCTTTATTTCTTACTTGTCTGCCTATGCTGATATAATGTTTTTAAAATAGTATCTTATGTTCGCTAAGGCTGCATTTGTTTAAAATACAATAAAATAGTAATGTTGTGAAATATTATAACAATTACAAATAATTCTATTTTCATTTATCTTAAAATTAAATTTATATTTGCGATGCAAAGCTGAATTGTCAGCATCATTACTCCAGTCTTCAGTGTCACATAATCCTTCAGAAATTATGCTAATATGCCGATTTGCTGCTCAAACTTTTCTTATCAACAATGTTGAAAACTTTTGTTGCTTAATATTTTTGTGGCAAAGAACAGCATTTAATTGAAATAGAAATCCTTTGTGACATTATACATATCAGTCAAAGATGAACATCTAACTTAAAAACAAAAACTTAAATGACAAGAAAAGAGCTGTAATAAATGAATTGTTTTTGTGTTTTGATATATTTTATAATATCAAAAGAAAAAAAAGATCAGTTATGCACAAATCATATACATGACCACTTTGAAATCAATGGCGGGTTTCCCAAAGCTGCTGTAAAAAGCCTTGAGAAGCCATCAAAAGACTTTAGCACACCAGCACAAGGCTCAAACAGCAGCTAAACAAACTGCCTTGCCATGTGAAGCATACAAATTTAACAAAGCAAACAAAAGCTTGAGCTTACTCCCATCCAGTTTTTAGAGCCATCTAGTGTTGCTCTGTGTCTGACGTGAGTCAGAGAGAAACAGAGTACGATTCCTAAATTGGCACAAGGTGAGCTGTGTGCAGTTATCCAAGGCTTTTGGATAAATCACGTTCTTGTTGCCCCTGAGCTGTCAATCAAACTGACACCTGCTTAATAAAATGGGCTTCCTCCCGTGGGAAGAGTGTAATGGGATAAATGCCGCCCTTGAAGGACATCCATAGGAGGTTAAGGTTTAGCTCTGATACATTTTTGTGTTTCTATCAAAGAAATAAGGGTTTAAAAAAAAAAACGGGTGTGTTGGAGCACTGACCTTAGCGTGGACGGCATAAGAGGCTAACAGCACCGAAGCCTCAGGTGGACAGTATATCTCCTCCTCTAAAATACTCTTTTTCACCTGCAGGATATCAGAAGAGAGGAGAGCAAAATTAACAGTAGTTCATTATTATTACTGCTACTTATTTAAGGGAATGTGTTACCAAAAATTTTATGCAATCCCATCATGATTATAATATAGTGATATGTGCCTGGATCTTGCTAAAGGGCACAATGGTGGTAGGATCATCCCTTCACAGTGTTTGAATCTGGATAATTTTGGTTACTTGCCCAGATATAGAAGTACTATTAACTACTAGCAAAAGATAATATTAGAGACAGCGTGTTAAAACACATTTGTTTTGTTTTTTTAAATGTCATTTATTCCTATGATGGCAAAGCTGATTACTCCAGTCTTCAGCATCATATGAACCTTCAGAAATCATTCTAATATGTAGATTTAATGCCTAAAAAAAAACATTTCATTGATCACAGCTGTAATGCGTCATATTTTTTGTGGAAACTATGATACTGTTTTTTTTTCAGGATTTTTTGGATGAATAAAAAGTTTAAAATAAAATAGTTTATTTGAAATAGAAATCCATTGTAACCCTAAACATGCATTTGTCCTTTTTTAATCAGTTTAATCACTTAAAAGTATTAATTTCTTTAAAAAAACAACAACATTTTTTAAATTAAATAAATACAGCAAACCACAGGTTATTTTCAACTTCTGCATCCAAGCATAAAATGTAAATTTAAAATAATACTAATAAATTGGTCAATTTAGCTAGATGCTAACTATTACATGGAAACAGAAAGAGCATAAAACCAAGCAGTCTCTGATATCAAAATAAAAATTATGACGTGCTACTTACTGTTGTTTTAGTATGCAAACCACAATGTAAGAAACAGATCTCTAACTAGTAAAATTCCTATAGTCAGGGTGGGTCTACAGAACTTTAAAGCTTTATAAAGATATAGATATTTGATTGGGTATTTTCTGAAAAGACAGAACAAACAACACTGTGTTTTTGTTTTGTTTTCTTAGCTATCCTAGTCACGACTATCCATTAGTAAGCCAGCAGAGGCCGTCTCCTTCCGCCTCTATGGACTGCAAAGACCAGACGTCATTTATGGCTTCAAATACAAAGCAAAGGCAGAATATTTCAGGGTCAGTTTTAAGAACTCTAGAAGCAGCAGATGGCTCACAGGTTTCACATTCACTGCTGCAGAGCTGTTGAGGTGAATTCCAAGTGAGGCTGTAGGGAGAAAACAGTTGCCTTGGCAAAAGGACTGCTCCTAGTGCAGACTCCTAAGCCTGGCACAAATCACTGCATATCTGTTTGTAACAATGTAATTTGTGTGTCCATCATCTAGATTTGAATGCATGCATGAATAAATAAATCTAGACTTGCATTTCTCCTGGATCTAGCAATGCTTGCAAACCAGAAAGATAATAATGTCTTCAGTTTTCAGTAGGTTAAATAAAATACTGTTGTAAATAAGAAACGTGTGGTTAAAGTTGCATGGATGCAACCTTGTTAATAAAATCATAAAAATATAAAATGTAGACATTAAAAAAGCCACATTCAAGGCAGTATTATCTACAAAATGTTTGAACGGAGTTTGCACGTTAAGCAGTCAAGCTGAACTAATTCCAGAAACCCGTGGAAAAGAAAAGGAAAAAAGAATTTCAATGCAGCTGCCTTGCAAGCACTGTAACGACTAATTGGTAGACTTGTGAATGAATCAAAGAATCAAATTATTTCCTGACTTCATGCTTCATCAGAAGAGAAAATTAATAAAGGATGGAGGAATAGACCCCTGACCTTTATGAATAAATGAAGTGGTAAACAAAATGCATAAATGTTTGTTCACACTGAAAGGTAAGTATTTTATTGTCAACAATGAACCAGTGCCAAATTATGAGTAAAATATTGCTGCCTTGCCAAATGAGCTGTTGCTAAAAAAGCACAACCACACGGGAGACGGCTGGTCACTGTGCCGACCATTAGCTGCTTGGCAAAAAGAAAAAGCATCTCATTTTATGATAACAAGAACATTGAAGCCAAAAATAGTTTAATGAAAAGGCTACAGTCAGCACAAGGTCAAACTTATTAAAAACCATTAACAAAGCAGCCAAATACTCTTCGATAAATGAATAGTTTGCTCAAAAATTACGTTTTAAGTCTGCATGACTTTCTTCAATCATTACAATAATAAACAGCTTACAGTTTAAACTTGAGATCATACAGATTTTTTTTTTTTTTAAGAAATCCACACTATTATTCAGCAAGGATGCATTAAATGTATCCAAAGTGAGAGGAAAGATACTTATAATCTTACACTTTCTATTTCAAATAAATGTTGTTCTTTTGAACTTTCTTTTAATCAAAGACTGCTGAAAAAAAAGTTTTCTATAAAAAAATAGAAAAAAAGCGTATTAGAATGATTACATTTAAAATGCGTTATAAAATAAGTTATTGGGTACAATATAGTTACTTTAGATTGTGATCATATTTAACAATACAACACATTTTACTGTATTTTGACCAAATAAATGCAGTCTTTAGCATCAGAGAATTCTTTAAAAAAAATATTTGTAAAAAACGTACTGACCCTAAAATGTACACATAACCCATTAATCGCAATAAAGGCTTACATTCTATGCCGTTTTATTCTATTATACTTTTTTCATTTTGTATTTTCACACTCCCCGTTCACCTTTGTTATATTTTTAAAGAGTGGTCAGGATATTCTTAAAAAAAAATTATTTTGTGTTCCATGAATGCAAGAAAGTGGAACAACACGTGTTGGCTAAATAATGACAGAATTTTTGTTTCCAGGTAAACCACCCCTGTTAAGACTTGCTTCCCAACCATCCCTTTCAAATATTAAAAAAATCCTCATGCTTGCTCTTTTATCTGTCAACCGACTACAAGTCTGAAATCAGTCACAAAAGTAGCATGCGATGTGTCAATAACTGGTCAAAAAGGTTCTGGCTATTAAGGTCGTCTTTTCAATCTGCTTTACAAATGTGACATCACATTTGCGCACAGTCTGGGAAGGTTGGCCGTTTCTGATAAGAGCTCATCCAGGCAAGCATTTTAAATAGGATCTGCACATCCAAACATGTGGATCTATCACAAGCCTACAGTACATACGAGCAGAGGGTAGAGGCTAAGAGAGAACAGACTCACCGTTCTCCAATCTCTTCCCAGAATTCATTAGCATTTTTCGAGAATTCATTACATTCGTTTTCAGAGTGCATTGCCATTCTGAAGCGGTGCGGGTCTACCTCCCATTACGATGTGGAGATAAGCTACTTACTCTCTCTGAGAATGTTCATAGCATCATCATGTGCCCTTTACAATGCATTAATCTACTAGATTGCTACAAGCACTGTAAAGTGAAGGGCAAATTGCCATAACATTAGATACAAATGTTGTGGCAACACTGTTGGGTAAAACTGTACTGAAAATTAATGCATGCAAAACAGGTGCTTATTTACCTCCCATGCTGAGCAACCAGCTCGCTCAATGAAATGATTGATAATGTGCTCATAATCAAGGTGTTATTTCTTAATAGTTTCTGATCGCTCCAAACGAATCTCGGCAGGAAGCCGTATTACTGTGGGAGGTGTTCCCCAGGGCTCATAGAATCAGAGACAGGAGCCCTGATGTGAAGCACACCGATTCCACATGGCTGAACACAATCACACCAAACAATGAAAGAGTGTGCTGAACCCACAGACAGCACAGCCCTCAACCCTCTCTCTCACACAGAACTGCACCGAGAAACCAAAGACGGGAGCTTGGTTCTGCTGCCAAGCCTATTGAAATGAAATGGCTTCCCAGTTTGGGTCAGTGACACATCATCACCTGCTCTTGTGTACAAACAATACTTACAGCCCAGCTAGATTAATTACGTACAACACTATGCAGATATCAAAACAATTTTCTGTGCATCGATTTTCATGCTTTTGGAGCATGAAGGGGTTAGGAGTTAAGCTTGCAACACAAAGTTGGCAGAATTAATCACAAACAGGTTATTATTGTTAAGGAAAACCCCCCAAAAATTAATCTAAAAGAAAATTCTGTTTAATCATAAATGGAAAAAAAAGAATCTAAACTAAAATTCTTATTATGACTCTAAAACCTAAATACAAATTCATTTTTATTTTTCAATATATAACGTATTATAAAACATGACACCTATAGAAATCTATGTACAACATATGCATATTAAACATATCAATAGCACTGGATTATTAAACATGAAACATTAATAAATAAACAAATTAAACTAAATAACAATGTGAAAACTAAAATGTAATTCAATTAAATTTTAAATAAAATAAATATAAAAACTAAATTCAATATTCTGGGTCAGATGCACACTGAAAGTTTTGGAAGTGACAACTGAATTTAAATCTTTGTTTACAAAGGCAAGTACGAATGCAACAAAAGCATTCGAATCTGCCCCATAAACAATCAGACTGAGAAGATTTTATGACCCTTCTGCAATAAGGTGCATTATAATATCCCTGACGCAGACTGACTTTCATATAAACTGATACACACATTCACCACACACAATGATGAATAACAAAGAAAGTCCCGATAAGCCAGCTGAGCTGACATCCATCATGAAATTCAGAGAAGTCACCAAGTTAAATCCCAGGACATAAACAGCATGATTTTGGTTATGAAAAACCTATCTGGGGTGTTTGATTAAGAATACATGTTAATGCGAGGAAATTTTCTGAAGCCATGCACACGTGTGTTTGAGTCACCTCTTTTTCCATCATTTCCTGTCCTCTCTCTATCCACTTATCAATAGAAGTGGCAACACACCCAAAAAATCCCAATTAATTTGAGCTGTAGTCCAGCTACACCCACCTGAGCCCATGACTCACCTGCAGGAAGAAGAGGTGCTGTGTTATGTCTTGCACCAGCTCTTCTTCAGCATTCTCTGGGTAAAACTTGGCCAGGAAATGAAACACAATAGGCTCTTCTTTGGGCATATCATGATCCAAAACCTATTACATAGATAAGTCATGACAAATGTTGTGCTGTGCCTTGTACACTTTATATACCACTGAAAAAAAAATAAACATACCAAGAGACTGCCACATTGTTGGAAATGACAAAAATGATAATATCATGTCCTAAAGTAGTACTATAGCATTCTTTGAAGTACCATGAAAAGAGCATGGTACATGAATAAGTGCAAGCCTTCAATATCATCATATTGCCATGGTAGTACCAAAGTAGGATTTTGTTTTTTTTTGGTTAGGTTTTCAAGACAGTCTGTTTGTATTTATACTACCTTTCAAGGGTTTGGACTCATTGAGATGTTTTAGTGTTTTTAAAAGAAAACTTTTATGCTCACTAAGGATGCATATATTTGATCAAAATAAAACAGTAAAACAGTAATATTGTGAAATATTATTACAATTTAAAATAACTGTTTTAATATATTTTAAAATGCAATTTATTCCTGTGATGGCAAAGCTATATTTTCAGCTTCGGTCTCACATGATTCTTCAGAAATCATTCTAATATTCTGATTTGGTGCTCAATAAACATTTGTTATTAAAGTTGAAAACAGCTGAGCTGCTTAATATTTTTTGTTTCTGGAAACTGTGGTAATTTTTTTTCTCCCAAAATTCTTGATACAGAGTTGAAAACAGCATTTATTTGAAACTGAAATTTATTTTTTCATGCAAAATATTGTATTATCACTTTTGATCAATCTAGTGCATCCTTGCTGAATAAAAATATCAAAAAATCTTCTTACTGACCTTTTTTTTTTTGAAAGGTAATGCATATCATTACACAATACAATTGAATATGATCTATCAAAAATATTTTAAAAAGCTTATTTAAAAGCCTAAATTAAGTAAATTAAAACATCATGATATACTGATTGATTATAAATGATAAAAGAATAATGTTTCCCAATCGTTTCCTCAAGAATTTATCAGACTGACATTTTTTGAAAGCACAAGAAAGTTTAAGATGAGCATTTTACCTTCTTGTCCATTTTCAGCCATGCAACAGTGTCTTTGACGTCATACCGCAGACCAAAAAACCAGGTCTCCCTGAGTCCCAGTGTCCGACACACAAGTTCAAACAGATCCTTTCCTTTCCACTTCAGCTGCATAAACAAGATTACAGAAAAGGTTAGTAACATGAAGCTTTAAAGGTGCTTTCTGCGCCATAGGATGAATTTGAAACTATTTTTTTTGTCTGTGTCGTAGTTCCTTTTGAAACAACAAGTTGGGGCCAGGACATATAGACAGACATGGACTGAACACAATAAAACCCCACTTTTAATTTCAAGAAGCCCTTATAGGAAACAACCTAAAAACTCTGTAGGGATTGCGGCAGATTAATCGAATTCAGACTGACCACGAATCTGAACAACTCCAGTATAATGAACATCGACATTCCCTGAAAAACCTCATTTCCACAGACCATGTAGACACAAGGCAGAGAAATGAGTCCAAGCGTTATTACAAAGTCACTGCTGTCAGCAAGCGCATTCACTCGTTTTCAGACATATCAGTTCATCTTTTATCAGAAGGACTACTGTCAGGAGGCCAGGGGAAAAAAATACCATATTCAATTGGAGAAGAACTGTGGACGCACACAAGTTTCCTATTTCTCATTAAAACGACTTTGTCATGTGCATACTGCATATTTGAACAGAATCAATAAAGCACCAAAAAAACATTCATTACTACTACCAAAAGCACCTGCATTAGGGTGCATCTTTATCATTTAATTTTATTGGTTTCTGAATACCCCAGAAAACAAGTCAAATTATTTTCCAACAGCACTGAAAAGACTACCTACAAACTGTAATCCATTACAGATTGCAAATCACATGAGATTATATCTTTCTCAATTAGATTATAAAGACAACTTTTAAAAGACTTTTGACCGAACTCGTTTATCACATGGTTTAACAATTTTCAACAACATTAAGTGCATTAAATGTTTCTCGCACTAGGGTTTGTGAAGGAACTGAACAGAAAATCTGTTCAAAAATACTAAAATGTGTGAATGTGTACTTCAGTTATTCAAATACAAACTTAAAATCTCAGGGGGACTTCATGGAGATATTTTAAGTCAAAATGATGCGTGTATATGTAACCCATAAAGTAACTGTAATCTGAATATAAGCATTTTAAAACTAAATGAAACTACAAACACTTAATTTTTGGAATCTGATTACGTAATTCGGATTACATGTAATCAGTAACTGTTTCCCAATATTGGAAGAGTCCATTTAATAACATCAAAAAACAGAATTTGCAATCTGCAGGAGTATATAAGCAGCAGAATACCAATTAGAAAACTCATGTTGTGAGTATAATTCTCTTGTGTAGACATCTGTGCTCGATTAGCCTTGTCATTAGTAGGATTCAAGTGTACTAGGCATCATATGGACCCAGCTGAGCTAGATGCTACTGTCTTGTGAGCTATATACTTGCAACATATGTCACCTTGAATGATTAAAATTTATGACACAGAGGACAGTACCTGGCTGTTATAAGTACTGACAACTTCCAGAGAGTAATGCAAACATCATCAACACCGCAAACTTTATTAGCATAACATAACGGGGAAAGGTGCT
The DNA here is from genome assembly GCF_963082965.1 of Carassius carassius. Taxonomy (NCBI): domain Eukaryota; kingdom Metazoa; phylum Chordata; class Actinopteri; order Cypriniformes; family Cyprinidae; genus Carassius; species Carassius carassius. Next base: position 5,663,272 of record NC_081759.1, read on the forward strand.
TTTCAAGGTGCAGTTTCATCTTGCCTAATCTTTATGTATGAGAACATATGACATTATGCTGCCATCCAGAGTCCAACCAATTAAATATGCTGATGCTTCCCCTCTAGAAAGCTGACCAGCGGCTGCCTTCAAGGACGACCGTTGGCTGGTAAAAACATTTACAGAGAAATGAGGTGTGTCTGTGTAGAAAAGTGTTCACTCACTGTCCTAAATATTCAGCAGAGAAGTTATGTGGCTTTTTAGGCAAAAAAAAAAAAACACAAAGTCCTGACACCTTGACAGCATAACAGCACAAGAAAGAAAAAGTACAAAAGCAGTAACCTCAAAGCCAAACTCCTGTCTTTATCCACTATTGAACCCCAGGCTATTACCCCAAATCAGATTATATTGACTGAGCTACAACAAGACTGTCTTTCTCGTTACACAGCACAAAATTAGATGAGGTCAATACTATGTGCAATACCTTTAGCACACAGAGATGACTTACACTAAATTTTAGCCTATAGCGCTAATATTCTAATATTAATATTGAATAGAAAATATGCACTGTACTTCCAATAATTTGCACCTGACAATGCTTAAACTGAAGCACAAGAAAATATGAAACACTTTATTTTAAGTGACAATCTGTATAGAATCTGTGCATTGTAACAACCATCTTCTGAGGTCCATTTTCACTTTAATAGCATGCTAAGAAAACATTTAGGATAAATAAATAAAACTGGCTTTATGGTTTTTCCTCTAGTTTCAGAATCTTGGTGATGTTATTCAGAACTGTTTAGGGACCATTTTCTGTTATTGTGAAATAATATCTATCACTATACACCAAAGCCTTCTGAAAATAGCATGAATTGTGGTTTTAGCAAGCCCTGTAGATGACTTTGGTGATGGGCTTATTAGCTTTCAATGGTAGGCAATAAAATCATAGTGACTGCAGAGGGAGAAATGGGTTGTGTTTTACAAATCCATGCTGCCACCAAGTGGTGTTGTTTTGGAAATATGAAGATGCACCAAAATATAATCTCAGTAATGCTAAAATCAAATGCAATGGTTTAAACCTGTGCAGATACAAACATATATCTGGGTTAAATATTAAAGTTTAAGCTCTGCATCTCATACATACATGCTGATATTTACCACACACAAAAAAAAAAATTGACCCCTTAGTTTATAAAACCTGTAATACAATGCACTCAAATAACATTTTTGCTCAAAAGAATAAGTTTTAAAAAGTTAAAGCTGCATATTTCTGCTTTTAAAACTATCCGAACACCACAGACTCCCATTGCAAGTGTATTACTTGAAACAATTGATGTTAAAATGATTTTTACAAACTGAAAGTAAATCAGAAATACAGTGTATGGTAATCGACATTATGTCACAGATGCTGTTAAAAAAGATTGAACCTGGAATATTGCCTTAATATTGATTGGAGATCAAGAACAATAAAAAAATAATAATAATAAATCAGAATAAAGCCAACAATAACAGCTACAACTTGCTCCCTCAATTCTAAATATACATTTAGTTTTGTATCCAAAACCACTTTGTAGTACATAACACCTTATTGGTATATTATATAACAACAGAACCATGATCCATAATCCCTCAAAACCTCATTACTACCACAGGAAATACTGTTAATGAGTGAGAAAGATCAAAACAGAATGAGAGACAGGCAGGCACAGAGCAGTACACAGGGTCTTGTGGAGTGGGACCACTTTGCCTCATGGGACATTAACTCATGGTCCCCGTCTGTCACACGGTTCTCTTACCACCATCTGTTTTCCCTTAATTCAAAAGCACTCCCAGAGTTGGTTTCTGTGTAAAAATAGGGCATATTCCTTCAAGAAACTCAGCAGAAGTTGAGTGCAAAAGAAGTGCAGCTCCACAGAGGAGTCATCTGAATGCCTGCGGAACTCCCACCGGATACACAGTGTGTACAAAACACCTTTATACGTGGGAATGATGATTACTGCCATACAGGATGCTGCTTGCTTTGTAGATTTGTATGTTTGTTTTAGTTTTCCCTGCAAGCACTCATGAGCGTTTTTTGAAAACTTTATGGGATTATTTTATAAGAAAATGTTTCTTTAATATTAAAAAAATAAATATATATATAGATGTTAGGCAGAAGGTCCAAGCGTCTGTTTTCTACACAAAAAAAGTGAATGGTGATTTATACTGCCAAGCTACAAAAAAGGACAAAAAAAAATCAGTCCATATAACTATATTTCTTAGCCTTCTGAAGCCATGCGATAGCTTTGTTTGAGGAACAGAACCAAATTAAGTTGTTGTTTATTGTTGATATTAACCTAAGCACTCCAGCTGTCTATTTCTATTATATGCCTTATTTCATCTGGTTGATGGTTTATATCCTTCTACCAAGTAAACGGCCTTTTAGTATAATAATAATAAAAAAACACTGTTTTAGGTCGTGACTTAAGTGTTTGTTGCAAAATGCTTTTTATAAAGAAGACATAATTGTTAGTAATATTTCAAGATGAACACTTTCTGGACTGAAGCAATTTAGGTTTCGGTATATTTTGTTTTTCTTTTAAGAAAACCTTAAGTTGTAAGTATCAAATACTGCCTGATACATCAGACATTTGTGGAACGTTTATTTGTTCATCTCTCAATCATCATTGTAATTGCAGTGCACTTCAAGCTTTGATGATCTTACTAAGACATGTTATTGGGAGATGCTGACTTACAACTGATCTGCTGTACTCTCACCATGTCATGAGCCATAAAATATGGCAGTCAAAAAAACATTGAAGACTTTTTTCAAATATTTCTGACTATCATTTCATGTTAAGCTTCACAAGGTTAACTTTTTTTATTTTATTTAATTGAAATATTGCTTTGTCAGACGACTTAGAATACAGTGCACAACAAGTCACATGGTACACTTTTATAGGGTACACTTTTCTAATAGCTTGGTAATATAAATAATCATCCTCTTTCGCTGCATGCAAGCTGTAGCTTGTACTCATTTTGTTAAACTGTGAAAAAAGAAAAGTAATACAGGATTGGAATGACATGAAGGGAATAAGCAATCACACCATTTCCACATTTTGGAAGAGCTATTCCTTAAGGCCACTGAACTGCCTCAACATTAAAGCAGCTCGAGGAGACAGCTCCCCTGGAGAAACAGGTCAGGCTGAGTGACTTGCTCAAGGGCACAACAACACTGAGTGGGGACGTTAAAATGTCGACTGTCTGGTGCCTTCCCCAAGTTAAGCATATATGCCCTCTGGTTACAGCCCAGGTTTGGTTGTAGGCTACAACAAGGTTTACTCCCATAAAATAATGTGAAGGTGATATGTACACAGTTTAAAGATAATTCAGCACATAGAAACAAAACACTTGCTACTCACCTCGCAGCTGAACTCCAAGTCTGCATCCTTTGTAACAACTGTGACATTGAAGGTTTTGGCTTGTTTCCTCCGAAGGGAGCCGAGACCCATTTTTGATGCAAAGACACTTGCCATAATAGTTACTGATGGGAAACCTTCCTCCTCGAAACAACATAAACCTGTCTACTAACTCTCTATCTGAAGCATAGCTTATGATGAAATACAATAGAGTTGAACTCTGGTTAAAAGCTATAATTTAGCATTACTGGCCAATGTAACAAAAATGGGATTAAAGTGCATCTCTAAAGGCAGGACGTTGTCAAACCACCTGCGTTCGCTGGTAACTAGTAGTTGGACACATATTATCCCTATTTACTTTCTCTAAAGCTTCATTAAGCCTGTAAGAAGATCAAAAAAAGACAAGAGCACAAGTTTACTAGCTAGTAAATGAGTACGTTACATGTAACGTTACTACAACAATAGACAAAAGAAGCTAACGTACATTCAAGCTACTGTAGGCGTAAATACATATTAAGTGACAACAAAACAAACGTTAACCTATTACGTAACACTCAAGTATACATTCCTGTAGCAAAATACGAACTTTTACACGCCTTAACAACATTTTAGGTGCTCATATACGCTTGTTTAGGCTAACCTACGGTTTCATGCCTCATTGTTTTTTGTTGTGAGGTATTATTGACGAAATTGGCCTGACAACTTGTAAACTGGTTGCTAACTCACCTGTTGAGCTGTAAAAACAGCTGATTTCCCGCAGTGTGTGTGATTCACGCCCGCTTAAACACCTGACACACAAACAGATCAGCTGGTTTGACTCTTTCAGGATAACAAACAAAAATGCAGCTGAAACTTCGCGTGCGCGTGCACGAAGAGACCGGAAGAAATGCGCAATAGCGCGCGTCATTCAAGCCCGTTTTTTTGTTGTTGCCGTTTTATTTTTTTCAGTGATAATACAAAATAAATAAAAAAACAATTACACACATACATCCAATCAACTATTCAAATACACCGTCCAATCAACTATTTCAGAAAATATTTCTGAAATGTAAAGCTAAGAAGCAGCATATTACTGTTTTATTACATATTACTGAACATTCAGCAAATGTAGAAAAAAAAGAGGGTTGGCTACATCACTTGTGTACGTATGTTTTATGTTTCATAAAACGATTATTACTTTTTAAAAAGTTTGCAGATTAAGTATTTATTACTTTTAATTGTTGTTTAAATAATTGTTATAAATTACAAATTATGGGGTTAAATGTAATTTATTTAGACTGTCAGACTCCTTGTGCAAACAAGATTCTCACTGGATTATTACAATTAATGGCAAAAATAATGTTTAGAAACGTAAACTGATATTTACTACTGACACACTAAAGCAAAAGATACAATAACTGACTTAAAAACTTTTTGTTGGTGAAGACTTTTGCACAATACTGTATATATATATATATATATATATATATATATAGTAACATTTGAAAATGTATTTAATTTTTATTTTAAAATCTGTATTGAATATATTTTCTTTATAGTACATGTTCAATCTATTTAAATAAATATGTGTATATTCAGATCTTTTCAAGCTCAAAGTTTAGCCCTTTGCACCAGAAAGGGGCGTATTTTCGCTGACAACTGGGCGGGGCTTAGATGATGTCATCTGAGTAAACAGAAAAAATGGCGACGCCATACACGGGAGATCCGGTTTTAGGGACAAACGGTGTTATTTCAGAGAGTTTCGCCAAACAGTTTACCGATTTACCAGCGGAATTATTAGAGCATATATTGTGCTTCCCTGTTCTAAACCATATCGACATCTGCAACGTTTCCTGCACGTGCAAGAGGCTGCATGACGTGTGCCATGGCAGAGGAAAGGTCTGGGCGCATCAGTACAAACTCAGGTGGCATAAATTAAAAAAAATTCTAAAACTTGATACCTCCATCAACTTCCAGTTTATCAAACCATAAGAAATGTGTTTGACCGTGCATTCAGTGTGTGAGTTGAGAGCGGTCAGGTCGTGCTTTCATTTTTCTTATGCACCAAATTTGTCCTGCGTGCAAATGCAGAGATGCAAAATATCATGTGATATTTCATTTTTATAGGCTCACCTCCTATATGGTGGGGGGGGGGGGACTAAATGCACTTATAATTGTTGATAATGTAAACTGACCTTCAACACAGAAATGCATAATATTCTAATGTGCTCATAATAAGTCATATAAATTAAACAAACATAAGAAAACATGAGCGTCTTTAAATAGAAGTATGGTTTTAAGATTATTACATTTTGAGTTATTATAATAACAACAACTACTTACTATTGTGTTTTAGCAGATACCTGTAAATAACATCCTTTTATGGTAGATTTTGCATAACACTGAATTGACAAAATGTACCCTCTACTAAAAGTATTTATTTATTTATTTTTACTTCAGGAGATATATTAGCACAAATATTATATTAAATAAGACACAAATCATTACACTATACCCATTTAAGGAATAGGTTTGTTTATGTGTGCCTATTTATTGCCTCAACATTATTGTTGTGTCGTGAATATTTTAGGTGGCCCAGGCTGCAGAGATTTTATCAACAAAATGAGTCATACGATTGGCTGAAAGAATTCAAAACCCGGCACATGGTTGGTCAACAGATAAGAAGAACAGTAGAGTCTATTTCCAAGAGGTTCTTCACAGAAGTTGTGAGTGGCTTTAAAAGAGACTAAATTACAAAGCAGTTGATCATTTTCTCCAAAATTGTAATCTTTTTGGTATGATCATTAAGCTACGGTTGGACAGGTATATTTATATGGTAAGTCGGATTGAATAATTTGCTTTAGTCACTAACCCAGAGACCTGTAACTCAGCCTTGCGTTGGTCAGGTTCTTGGAGACAGCTTTGCGGAAATCGAGTCTCTTGGTGCTCCAGAACACTTCTGTGAGGATGAGCTCCTTGGCATTTTGAACTCGGACAAAAGGTTAGAAAGGAGCTCACAATTATGTCATTTTATTTTCCTCTGAACACTTAATGGTTTAAATTAATTAATGCATTTCCTTCTTTCCCAGGAAATGTTTGACACTTAAGTACTATGCGAAGAAAATCCTCTACTTCCTCCGGCAACAGAACATTCTGAGGAATTTGAGGGGTTTCCTTGAGAGACCACCAGAACAACAATCAGCCCTTGAAGGTAAGCTGATGTCTCACAAAAGAAGAAATGTTTCATTTCTTAGAGAAATTTTATCATTATATCACTTGCTCAGCAGTGAATGGGTGCAGTCAGAATGAGAGTCCAAACAGCTGATAAAAACATCACAATAATCCACAGTGACTGATTTTTGTAAGAAACATTTTTTGGGTGGACTATTCCTTTAATAGAAAAATCTTACCAGCGACAAGGCCAAATGATAATGTCTGTTGTGCTGTAACTATTATCATATACAATAATCATAGCTCAAAGACATGCATGATGAATTTGAAATATGTATGCTGCATACTGAGCTTCACAATATTTGCAATGAAAGGTCGACTCCTCACTCAAGATTTAAGCAACTCCTCCTTGTAAAAAACACACATCTGTTTGTTTGTTCTCCAATTCCAGGTGCTGTTTTGGTCGATCGGTATTGCAACCCTCTGGCTGATATCACTCTTGAGAGCATATCTGCACAGATAGAAGAACTCACTGACAAGGTGAAGAAGTATCTGCGAGTAAAAAATGCCACACACCCAAGTCTACGAGCCAGTCAAGGTCAGTCCGGAAAATTCAATTTACTATTCACATGAAGTCTATTAGTCAGACCTGTGTAGCCTGTCTTTAATTTTCAATTTTTTTTTAATCTGCTTTGGATTGCGTTAGGCAACCACAAGGGCATTGTTGTTCTTAAAGCTGTAGCATCCAGTATGTGTCTTCACTGGAATGTTTTTCCAGGTGACTGCTTTGTTCTGGAAAACCTGGAGTTTGAAAGGCAAGTCATATGTGCTCTGAATGCTGTGCTGTATGACCAGCTGCAGTACAAGGGCAATGAGCGTGACTACTACAATCCACTCAACTCATACATACATCAGGTATCATATATCATATCAAAATTTAGGCATGTCTGGATAACCAGTGTCAGGGACAATGCATTATATAATTATGTAACATGCATTACATAAGTATGTATGTATTTCTTCTTCTTATTTTTGTAAAATAAGTTAACAAAAAACAAATATTTGATGAATGGTAAGTTAATGGTAAAACATTGTTTATTTGAAATAAATTGTACGTCTTTACTATCGCTTTTGATCAATTTAGTGTGTATGTGCAAAATAACAGTATTAATTCTACTGACCATTGAATGGGTGATAAGAACTTATTTAAAGCAAAAGAAAAAATATTTTATATCTATAAGAAAAAACACTTTTGATTCAAAAACAAATCCACAAAACACTAAAGTAATTACTAAAGTAATTTTAACATTTTGACAGAAATGTACTGTATTTCTCACAATGTGCCCCCTTGTGGTCAGGTTCTGCTCCGTCGGACGGGCATTCCCATCAGCCTCTCTGTGCTTTACATGACTCTGGCCAGGAAGTTAGGAGTTCCTCTGGAGCCTGTCAACTTCCCCAACCATTTCCTGCTCCGCTGGTGCCAAAATCAAAGGAGGTGGGCGTTTAACACATTCTATTGCAGTCTGTCAGAATGAAATTAAACGGCAAATCACAGTCAGTTTCAAGTTATAGCTCTGTTTACAATACACATTGTTACAAAAATCATGATGTTAATGTTTATGACATCTTAATATCTCATTGACACATTTCGAGCTGTGAGATCATGTAATTTACATTTTGCAGTGATACAAGCAATCAAGCAGTTGAGATTTGCTTTATAGGAGCCCATACATTGCCCTGTGCGTGTATACTGTGGTTAAAGTTGGACATATATTTCCAGCTTTATATAAAGTGCTGGATGACAATATAATTTTTTATTCAGCATCCAAGATTTGCTACATAGTATATGTGAACATTCTGTTAAATAGGTAAAGTAGGATGTTCTATATAACCGACAGTATTATAGTTTACATTTTCTATCATTATAGCTGCAATCTCAAACAATAGTGCTGTGCTTGCATTAAACATAAAACAACAATCTAAGTTGACTTTTGAGTTGTTTTGCAGGAGTGAGGACATCTATGACTATGTATACATTGACACGTTTGGGAAAGGAAAGCAGCTGGCTGCTAAAGAGTGTGAGAATCTGATCCGACACCAGGTGGGAGCAGATTATTACAGCGCTATAAGCACCAGCGAGCTGCTGCTGCGGATGGTGGGAAACCTGCTGAACATCGGCAAAAGAGGGTGAGAATCACATGCATTTTGATTACTTTTAGATGAGTCAGTGTGTTGTGAAATGTTGTTTATGTTCATATTGTTGTACTGTTGTCTAAGGATCGTTTCCTTAAATCTCTGCACTTCAATTTGACTGAGAATGAAGGAGGTGTTTAAAAGACTTCTATGCTCATTAGTAAGCAAGTCAGGGAATTCTGCAGTTGTAGACAGTGTTTTATGTAAATGAAATCCATTTTCTTGGCTGTCAGCTGAATTTGTCAGACTAACCTTTGTCATGAAATGTGCTTGCATTTGCGTTTTGTCTAGGGAAGGGAATGAGAAATCATATCAGCTCCTGCGGGACTCGCTGGATCTCTACCTCACTATCAACCCTGATAATGTGCAGTATCTTCTGCTACAGGCCCGTCTCTACTTCCACCTGGGCATCTGGCCTGAGAAAGTGAGTTCAATCACACAGATGAGACTTGAATGTCAGTAACAGTTTTTTTTTGTTTTTTTTATGAAAGAATAGTCAAAAAGATCAAATCTCTCTGGCACAGTGGTTGGCACATATCCACTCTCATAAGGATGCTAGATTGAATTCTTCCAATGTTATTTTAGTATCACTTTAGTTATTTTAATAATCAAGTTAAACCAACTAGCTGAAGTCTTTTTTTTTCTATCACTATCCATTCTGCTATTCCATGAAAAAGGCCTTTAAATATAAAGGTGGTGACGACTTACACTAGTTACAAGTATAAAAGAAGATAATTGCTATTTTGAAAGTAAATACTATTTGCTCCATGTACAACAGGTACTAAATAACACCCTGGTTACACTGCAGATAGTAATTGGTGATATTCACAAAGAGTGCAAACAAAAGTAATATGCTGTTTTTACTGTATAACACCACCCTGCATCATATTTGCTGAATGATATCCGCTGCTTGTTTTTTTACAAACTTTGGGATGCTGATTCCAAAAAAAGTGCCTTTTTAGTTCTAGCATGTCACACTTTTTTTACAAAATGACTATGTAAACAAAATAAAAAGGACAAGGCGAATATTAAACATGGGGTATCAGTGGTATTTAAACTTTTTGTTTGACAACTAACAGCAACGGACTCATAAGGGAGAGTATATGTTGCATTTGCATTGAAAATCTGGTGAATATTGCAGTGAAACCACCAAATACGAACTGCATAATCAAAGGTAGCATTGTTTCAATGTAAATATTCTCATGGGAGAAAAGTATAACCACTGTGTTTGTATGATTTCTCTCTGTCTGTATCTCAGGTGTTGGATATTCTGCAGCATATCCAGGCTCTGGACCCGTCTCAGCACGGAGCGGTCGGGTATCTGGTGCAGCACACGCTTGAGCACATCCAACATAAGAGGCATCCCGTAGAACCGGAGGTGAAGAGGCGCAGCGTGCCGGAGCACAGGGATGTACTGTACTCTGTAGGCCTCATCATGAAACATAAGAGGTGGGTTCCTGTTTGTGTAAGTGGAAAAATTATAACCTACATGGAATATGAAAATCTGTTTAATCTCAAATTTGAGAACAGCAAGGGAAACATCTATAAAAAGAAGTGATGCTAATTTGTAACTAATAATAATAAACACCTGTCATTACTACATTTCGCCATGTCTGATGCAAACATACTACAGTTCTGGGCCAAATAATATAAAGTAAAATCAGGCTTTTATTGGCACAGGATGTCAGAAACCAAAAGACTTAATGCTTTGCATAACTTTAGGTAGACTGTAGATGAACCATGCATTTATATTTAATATTTGTGACCCTGGACCACCAAACCAGTCATGAGGGTCAAATTTATGAAATTGAGATTTATACATAGTATGGGTAAATAAGCCTTCCATAGATGTATGGTTTGTTAGGATAGGACAATATTTGGCTGAGATGCAACTATTTGAAAATCTGGAATCTTCGGGTGCAAAACAAAAAAAATCACAATACTGACAAAATCACCTTTAAAGTTGATCCAATTAAGTTCTTAGCAATTCCTATTAGTAATCATACATCAAAAATAACGTTTTAATATATTTATGGTAGGAAATTTACAAAATATCTTCCTGGAACATGATCATTACTTAATATCTTAATGATTTTTGGTGCAAAAAAAGTCTATAATTTTGACCAGTATAATGTATTGTTGGCTATTGCTACAAATATACCCCAGCGACTTAAGACTGGTTAAGTCTTGGTTTTGCGGTCCAAGGTCACATTTAATATTCACAAACTGATGTCTCTCATAGGTCAGGCTACAACTGCGTTATCTACGGTTGGGACCCTAAATGCACCATGAGTCAGGAGTGGATTAACACTATGAGGGTCCATCAGCTGTCTAAGGGGGCCGATCAGCCATTCTACAACGTCTTAGTGCAGGATGGGACATGTAGATATGCTGCGCAAGGTGAGTTTTTCCATTCATCCAAGATTTAAGCAATGGAAATGACTTGACTTTTCATTTCCTTTTAATCTAACATAGTTTTAAGTTGTGCATGTACTTTTGCAGACTCATTTATTATCACTTTCTGGTATCTGAAAACTAGGTCTTTGTCCTAATTGTGCTCAATTTCATCAGCATCAGTGAATCATTTCTTTTGGGGCAAGTGGATGAGGTCGAGACAATTGCAGTCTTAAAATAAAAAAAGAAACCCTCACTTTCTCTTTTCGTTTGCAGAGAATCTGGAACCTCACTCGGCCCCGCTGGAGATCTCTCACCCTGAGGTCGGCCGCTACTTCACCGAGTTCTCTGACACACACTACATCGCTAATGAAGAGCTCCAGGCGCATTACCCAGAGGACATGTGCAAGACCCACAGGACTGTAGAGGAGCTCTACCACGGTCTCAACCCCAACTCAGGGCAGTCACCGGAGCCCACCGCCAACTTTCAGGAGCATGATTTGTTAGATCCGTAGAGAAGAATGCCACTGCACTATAGATGCGTAATGCCATTCACTTTCTCCTAAACTGTTACAGCTGTTAAGGGACTGGATTTCAAAGTTTGAAGAACTACTGTAGTTAAAGGAATAGTTCACCCAAAAATGAAAATTTGCTGAACATTTACTCAATTGCCTTCCAAGATGTAGATGAGTTTGTTTCTTCATGAGAACAGATTTGGAGTAATGTAGCATTACATCTCTTGCTCACTAATAGATCCTCTGCAGTGAATGGGTGCCGTTAGAATAAGAGTCCAAACAATCCATCAATGAATGTCTTGTGAATTTAAAAGCTGCATGTTTGTAACAGACTGGAAATGTGTGGATAACTTGTGGATGATTGTGATGTTTTTATCAGCTGTTTGGACTCCCATTCTGACGGCACCCATTCACTGCAGAGGATCCGTTGGTGATCAAGTGATGCAATGCTACTTTTCTCCAAATCTGTTCCAATGACGAAACAAACTCATATGGCCTGATGATGAGTACATTTTAATTTTGGGGTGAACAATTCTTTTAAGACAACATCCTGGTCCTAGATTAGTTTTAGGCGCAACTTTGACCCAGAGCTGAAAATGAAGTCTAAGTTGAAAGAAACATGTGTTGTATTTGAGTGGTTGAGTATAAATTATGTGGTTGAGTTACAGTATTTGTGCAGATACAAAATATACTCTAGATAGTATGTATAGATTATGTGAACTTACACTACAGAGGGTCTGAATATCTGTGTATGTGTTGATGATCAGCTTCAGGCCCGTTCCTTATGCCATCAGTCATATCACATCTCACTGAACTAATGCACTAATGTCACATTTGTTAATATGTTTACTAACATCCACTTGACAAGAGGTCAAATGTCTAAAGCTGTCACCTTAAAATATTTTGTAATGTTTATTTCAAAGTTAAATAAAAAAAGAAAAAAACCTAGAGAACAAGGGCTCATGAAATGATTGGCTCATAGTGGTTGTAAATACAAAAGTACTGAGAATATAAGCGAATGAATCGCAATAAAAAATAAGCTGTACTTCGTTGGTCTGGTTATTTATTTATCATTTTATTTTAATAACTTATCTACTTGTTTTGTAAGTGTAGAGATTTTATATAACTGATTTTTTAAATGTATTCATCTAACCATGATTCCCTTCCAGATTAATTTGGTATATCAGCAAACATTTGAGAACGTCTGGCAAATTTGTGACATTGACCATGTTAAATCCTTTTGTACAAATGGTCAGGTTTCCTATCTTGAAGCACAAGTTGCTCTTTGAGATATTCTTCAGTCATTCTGTACAACATGATTTTCTTTTTTATTCATGTCAGCTCAAGATACAATTCAAATATTAAAAAGTGCTGGAATTTCATTTGCCAATGAAACATTTTACTTTAATTCCTTTGCTGATTTAATTATGCAGAATATTATGATGATTAGAAAATAAGGTTCTTAATAAGGTTCCTTTTCCAATTCCTTCTTATTTTTTTTACTTTTATCCTTTTTTTTAATAACGGGCACCAAACACCTTAAAGAGAAAGTTCGATAATGAATGGCAAACAAGTCAGGGTGGTGTCCCTCTTGTATCCAAAGTGTGTTTGCATTAACTTTTAATAATCATCCGAAGTCAAACAACCTTAAATATTTATAATGCAAATATAAGCATCTACAACACTATACCTTAATCATAGCAAAGACTGGGTGAATACTACGATAACATTATTTGAACTGTGATATTACTTTTAATGTATACTAGAAAAAAAATCATATTTAAGATACTTTAATCATACAGATTATTTTAAAATATTTTAATAATCATATAAAATAAATTGTATTTTATTTATTTAATATATTAATTTATTATATTTGAAATATTATTTTAATTCATTAATATACATTTTATATATTTATATTAAAATAAGTATTAGCCTATTCCTTTTATTTACGAATTATCTTTTTGACAGCGAGCCCAGATATCTGTTATGACAAGAAAACGAAGATGTCTTCTTTTATACCTAACCCAAATGTCCATCTCTGAGTTGCAAAAGAATGTTCAGATACCCCCACCCTATGAAAAAATAAATAAATAAAAAACCGGACGACTCAGGTGTGTCAATGACGCGTTTTGCATATTTAATAAGCGGGCGGAGCTTTGCTATCAAAGTCTGAGGGCACGTTGTGAAAGTTCTGACCATTCTTCACATAACTTTCTTTCTGATCTCTTCCGGAGTTTAACATGGGAGCTTCTCAGTCTGGACGACTGCATATGTTCCAAGATCTGGCTGATAAAACTGGCTGTGAGTATCCATAAAACTTTTCAATCTGTAGACAGCGACAATGTTTTCTTTTGTGTTTTTTTTTTTTTTTTTGTGTGTGTGTGTTTGTGTTTTTTTCTCAGGTGCTTAGAATATGTTTCTAAGTGAACATTGTATTGTGATTATATCAGAAGGTTCTATCATGGTATTGCGTGGTACCATGGTATTACTTCAAAGAATGCCATATAGTAACAAAAAACATGGGCCATAATACCAAGGTGCATTTTTTTTTTTTTACAATTTCAAGTTGTCCAAAAGTTGCAGTAATATATAGGCTAGCATACAGTTTACAGAAATTAATGTGTTTTGTGTGAATTTAGGCTATGTGGTGAAAACTTTTTTTTTAATTTCATAAAACAAAATACATTATACAACAGAATATTAGAGCATTAATTTTGATTCAAGTAAAACGTACATTTTTATATGGTTACATAACTAAATGTCTAGTGACCTGTTAAGCGTTATATGTCTAAAGCTATTATTAAGTGCCAACTGTAATAAACAAATATATATATTTAAATGCATGATATTAAAATTTTACATTTCTTATATACAGTTTGTTGTATATAGGCTCTAAAGCAGGGGCGTAAATTTAATCTAACAGTAGTGGGGGACAATAAACATAACGTTTCTCAATAGCAATTTTTGAAGGGGATACAAATAATACAGCTAAAATTATACTTGTAAGGATATGTATATACAGAGGAATGGCTTGCTACTATTAGTGCAGCAGGGAGACCGTGCCAAATAGACAACTTCAAGCTGTTGTGGTCGCGCAGTGACAGCGCTCTCGTGTCCGCTGTAGACTTTGCGCCAGCTGTCACGGCGCGACCACAACAGCTTCAAGCGGTGTTGCCAGATCCGAGGGTTTCCCGTGGAATTAGGCTACTTTTTTATCACCGTTGCCGCGGGTTGTTTTTCATGTCCGCCGGTTGAAGTGACACCAGTGACGTTTATTTTAATCCCGGGACGCGATTTTTACTGGGGGACCCCTCGAAACGCAAATAGTTTGGGTTATTTTGGGGCTACTTTTGAGTAGCAATTGGGTGGGTATTTTTATGAAAACCTGGCAACCTTGACTCAATCAGGTAACGTTATTATTGCTAACATCGGACTCATCGAAAAATACATTGGCCTAATCTGTATTAAAGAGAAAATAATAACTTCATCCGATGTTTAAGTGAATTAAATAGATTTGACAGCCTTACTTGGCTTTGGACGGATTTGTGTACTATGTAGGTGATGTGTAACAGGAAAGCAGGCATTTGGACCAAAGCACTGTGAGGAAAGGGAGGGGGAGACTCAAAATGTTTCTAAACTTAAAATGCATTTTTGCCCCGTTTGTGTTGTTTTACTACTTATTTCAAGTATAAATAATTGTTACTTACAATGCACAGTGTGGTTTTTAATCATATTTTTAGGGAGGTCCTGTCACATGATGCATGATAGCTCATGATAGCTCATCTTGGCTTCACCCACACACTCATATTCTGTCTCCATCACTCCTTCAGAACAGCTGTGAGTGACTGTGAAGTTCTTTGAAATTTTCCTGAATTTGTTGTCTTTTTCTCACTTTAGTTTCCACAGAGCAGATAAATAACCTCCATATCAGATTTATGTACCTGACTCAAGATGAAGACACTTTAAGGTAGGTCTACTGTACAAAGGACTTGATGACGATTCTAAAATACTGTCATAACCTGATTTAATATAAAGTTCTGCATTTTATGACACATAGTGTATTATTGGATTGTGTGTGTTTTGAAAAGGTGTCAGATGGTATTCATTTTCCATGATAATGAAATACGTGTAATGCACAGCATAAACATTTCTTTTCATTTCAGACGTGAACACCTTGAGAATATTAGCAATTTGGCTCTCAACCCAATCCGAAGACAGATCGTTGAGGCTTTCTTTGATAAAAGGTGCATTCAGAAAAGAAAAAAAAACTCATATGGGTCCATATTTGTTTTGAGAGGAAAATCCCATGCTTTTTTTTTTTTTTGCTGAAAAGCAAATGTGTCATATAATTAATTTAAAAAAAAAATCTGTTGAGGAAGATGGCATATTAAGTCATTTATCTTTTATTATTTAAATGCATTTCAAAGAATTAAATTTTTTTTTATTGATTTTATATTTCACATTAAGGTATTCTTCTCAAACATTTTGTGTTTGGTTTACTGTTATGTTTAGCTGAAAAGCAATTGCGTCCACACAGATAATGTCTGTGTGCTTTCATTTAGGAACTTGGGTGAAAAAGAGAAGGGCTGTCTGCAGGAGATTGGTTTTGAGGAATTCGTTACGATCCTGTCCTTCTTCAGACCACCCAAACCAAACACTGCTGAGTGTTTGGAGATGAAAGAGATGAAAAACATCAAGAAGGAGAAACTACGCTGTGAGAGTACAGATAGTCTTTGTATAGCAGCTTTCTTTTAACGGCTATCAGTGTTATATTAGTATCATTGATATATTATTATGATTTCTGTTCAAATTAGGAATTTGATTTAATTTTTCAATTTCCTGTCTTCATTTTATTTTTTAAATGTTAGTAATTTTGTCTTATTGTTTTTAAAATATATATATATATATATATCTACGTAGTATTTATTCAGATACTGTATATGTGTACTTTAATATCAGCTTGCGCCAGCGCAAATCCTCATTTATGAAGGTAATACAGTAGCAAAACTCGAGAGCTTGTTGATCTGAAAGTGAGAACTTGTCATATTAACATTTGTATTTGAAAGTTGAAATTTACACTCACAGCTCTGATGTGAATAGCTGAATCTGAATCTCATCTATATGCAGATGTGAGAAAGCAGAGCCAGGGCGGGGCTTTGGTGCGAATGAAGACATTTTACTGGTCAATTCCCGACCAATGAACAACGCCAGCCATCGCGAATTGGTCGGGCATCGACCAGTAAAATGTCTGTTTTATTCATATGTATCAGTTATTTGTAAAACACTGCAAACTATTTCACTGAATATCCTTAGCTTTTACAGGATTTTTTTCATTTTGTCATTCAGGTATTATCTGGTAGACAAATAATGCAACAACCGGTTCACCGGTTCTTTTACGCTTGACGTAATGACGCCATTGGCGATGACGTAATGGCATCAAGTCTATCAAACATTCAAATATATAAAGTCAGTAATCATAACTTTACTCAGTTAAAAACCTCATAATCATGAAAGGTTTACAATTAAGTTTTGCAACAACACACCCAAATACAGTAACAGCAATAATGTGCATACGAGGATTTAAGTCTTGTGTGCTTGTGTGTCAGTCTGCTTCACGCGGAATCACGCATGCGCAGTATCATCAGCTCATCGGTTCTCAAATCGGACGAGTCCGACAGAAACGAATCTTAATTATTGTCCAACTTCCATGAAAACCCCTTTGGCATATATAAACTAACATAATCTACAATTGAACAAAATATACAGATTAGATACATTCATCTTAAAAAAAAAGCAGCCAAATAAAATATAGTTATTTTATCACACTTTCCGATGTTTAACAAAATACTTGAAAAATTACACGCATGCGCAGTATCATCAGTTCAACGGTTCTCAAATCGGACACGTCAGAAAGAAACGGTTTTCGGTTCAGTGTACTGGTGATCCGAAACCCGATGCAACCGGTTCTTGACTCGAGAACGAGAATCAGCTAATCGGTTTTCAAATCGGACGCATCCGACAGAAACGGTTTTCGGTTCAGTGTACTGGTGATCCGAAAACTGATGCAACCGGTTCTTGACTCGAGAACTAGAACCACTCCAGCAGTGGGCGTGTTGGTTCGTTATCTGGCTCGGCTCGGTGTTCATCTTCAGTTCTCTCGTCACAGCAGTTCAGTCAGTGTACTGTTTGAATAAATGAATTACTCCGGGATATTGGTTTATTCTGACTCAGAGGGAGTGTTAAAAAAGTTAACAGCTTAAGTCTTTTGTGGATTAATGCTTATTGGAGACGCGAATCGTTTTATACGATTCAGTTCGATTTGGTGAACTGGTTTAACCGGTTCACTAAGAAGAACCTGTTAAATTGAACGATTCGTTCACGAATCGGACATCACTAATAACTACACTGAATATGCTTTGCAATAGCATTTTATTCTCATACTCTTTGGCAGTTAAATGTGATCAAACACCTTAAGTAATAAGTGTAACACCAATAAAATAACTGTACCACATTTTAGCTCAGTTCTATTTAGTTAATTTGAAGAGATTATGGTACTAAATAATATGCGTAGAATAAGTGTAGTATTTAGGGTTAAAATAGAGAAAATGTTTTTAAATTCCAGTGCAAAGAGGCAAATTAGAGCCATTTTGTCGCCAGATAATATTCATATGTAATACCATTGTTTAACCACTAAATGGCCTTATTGTTTAATAAATCAATAAAAAAACATTTGTAGGCATTTCCTTTTCGATCTGTAAATTTATGAGAGGAGAGTTTTTAAATGAATTACACAACATGATTTACTAAGATTTGAGCTCGTCAATTCAGAGGTATTTTCGGCTTTATTTAAGGGCCAAAAAATGATGTCTTAAAGTTAGCGGTAATTTGCGCTGCTCTTGTTAGATTGTGCTTGTCCTTGTGAATATGATCTAGTTGCATCCGTAGGGTGACCATATGAGCCATTTTCCCAGGACGCATCCTTGCCAGGATTTTTATATTGCCTAAAATATCCAGATTTAGGCTGTTTGTGCTGTGCAGATCGATCATTGTATGGCATTCATAAGAGCTATAGAGAGCAGAGCAGAAGGCTCCTTATGCATTAAAATCACTCTCTTGGTACTTTGGTGTCATACAATGATCGGTGAGCAGCGACGCTTCAAGTTGAATAAACGAACAAACATCTAATATGTACGTGTATTTGCATTGCTTTGATCGTTCTCTGTAGATCTCACCTTCTCACACGGCACGATTGGTTGATTATGTACCATACCTGCATGTTATTGGTCAAACTACTTTGGATGTTTTAGGCAAAATATAGAAATACTGGCAAGGACGCGTCCTGGGAAAATACTAGCTCATGTGGTCACCCTAGCATCCGTGTTCTTTAATGTGCGAGTTGTAAGTAAATCACACACAGAATTTTTTTCCTCCCATCAGCACTTTTATGGAATTGCGCTCTAACGCTATTTTGCCGTGTTTAGTAAATCTGGCCCTTTATATATTTTTAGTTTATTTTAAGTGATTTTAGTATCTAATATTGTTGTCAAATCGATTAATTGCATTTAATCGCATGCAAAATAAAGGTTTGTGTTGACAATGTGTCTGTTTCCTATATAGGCTACATGTATGTGTGTGTATTTATATGTACATATAAATATATTCAGTACACACAAATTTGATGTGAAAAAACATTTATTTTATATGCGATTAATCAATTTGACAACACTAGTACTTAAACTAAACAGAAATGAAAAATGTTTTTTTTTGTTGTTGTTTTTTTTCAGTTAATTATTTCTAATAGTGCTGTAAAACGATTAATCGTGATTAATCGCATCCAAAATAAAAGTTTTTGTTTGCATTATATATGTGTGTGTTCTGTCTATATTTATTATGTATATATAAATACACACACCTACAGTTTATATATTAAAAATATATACATCGATTTACATTATAAATATAATGTATAAAAAAATTCTGAAATATAAATATGCATGTGTATTTATATATACATAATAAACATACACAGTGCACATGCATATATATTATATGAACACAAACTTTGGATGCGATTAATTGTTTGACAATACAAATTTCTAAACCGAATTAAGCCTCACTGTGTCGCTTTTAACATTTATACTTGAGAAAGTCTATTTTTGGCAACTTCTTTCAGTATTAATATGCTCTTACCAAGATGTTTATCCAAATAAAAATATAAACCTCAAAACTATATCTTCTTCTCTGTAGTTCTATTCAACATGCATGACACTGATAATGATGGCGTCATCACGCTGGATGAATACAGACATGTAAGATTCATTTCTTATTTTATATAAAACTACAAATACATTTGTGGCATGTTTGACTGCAGTGTGACTGATTGTAGGTGGTGGAGGAGCTGCTGTCCAGCTATGAAACTATAGGAGCAGAAACCACCAAAGCCATTTCAGATGCTGCCATGCTGGAGGTGGCAAGTGTCACAGTGGGTCAGATGGTACGCTGGCAATCCATGATGGGCTTTTTGATGTGATTTTCTAATTGAAACCTGTTGATCTGGTACTTTTTTTGTTTTGTTTTAGGGTCCTGATGAATTTTACGAGGGAATCACCTTTGAACAGTTCATGCAGGTCTGCACTTTTATAATATGAATTATAATTAAATATAATGCACGCTGCTCATACCTCGGCCTCGAACGTCTCTCCCACAGATATTGAAAAATGTAGAGATCGAGACCAAGATGAATATTCACTTCAGGAAAATGGACAAAAGAACGATGCAATGTGGGAAATGAGAGTCACTTCAACTTCACAGCAGCACTTTATTTTCAACACAGTCTTTATTTTAGACCTAAACATGTCAAATTTGTATCATGGATATAACTCTTAGTATCGAGTTCTTTCTCTGAAATATCTTAAATGCTTAAGTTATGGAGGAAGGGATTATGATGAATCGAGACCAAACCAAATGTGCAAAGTATTTATATATATTTGGAAGACATTTATCAACCACATGAAGCCCGGATATTTTTGTGACTTCATATATTTACATATGTACAATGCAAGACATTTGGATTCATACATACTTTCAGATGCATGTAACAGTGGAATTGAGCCAAGTGATCATAAATTTCCCTTCTGAGCAAAGTGCTGGTTTTATAATGGAGGAAGTCTTGGAAATCAACAGTCTAACCAATGCTTAAACACTCCACACCCTCTTATAATTTACCTCAAAAACAACAGGAAGAGATTATTTTGTTGCCCTTGTGCCTTTGCCCTCTTTTTACTTTTTATATATTATATATCTGGCTCCCTTCTACCACAGTTACATATTAATATTTATCACAGGGGTGTTTATAGTTCTTACAGCAACAGCATTTACTGTAGGATATTAAAGTACGATAATTTTGTATTTTATTGTTAATTGAAACTCTTGGCACTAACAGTAATCTTTCTTTATATTAAAATTAATAAAAATGAAAGTTTTAAAAGTTTCAAAGCATTTTTTTGTGTGAAAGCGCTCTGTTAGAAATCATGAATCTATGCAAGGTTATTAAACACATTTCATTCCATATTTAGTCAAAGGTTGTGGGTTCAGTCAAACTCCGTGGTATTTTGGTGCAAATTCATCTTTTACTCGATTGGTGCCAAATTAGATCAATGCCAATTGAAATGAATTCAATACATATTCACTTGCAACAGTTAACATATGCATCGACTACAATGTACACTACTGTTCAAAAGTTGTTTTTTTATTTTTAAAGAAAATACTTTTATTCAGCAAGGACACTTTAAATTGATTTCAAAAGTGAGAGTAACAACATTTATAATGTTCTATAAATATCTATTTCCAATCAATGCTGTTCTTTTGAACTTTCTATTCATCAAAGCATTATGAAAAAAAAAGTAATCTGTGCTTCACCAAAAAATATTAAACTATATAATATTTTTCATCATTGAAAATAACAGGTAATGTTTCTTGAGCAACAAATTTGTAGAGTGGAGTAATGATGCTGTATTTTACAATATTGTTTTAGTTTTTTTACTTTACATCCAATAAATCTTTTTAAATAAATAAATCAATAAACCAATTCTTTCAAATATGAATATGTAAATATAGGACAGAACTCATCTTGGGTTAATTTTACCCAGCAAATTAGGTTGTTTATTTAACCCAGCATAAGGGGTTGATTTAACCCAGATAAAGTTTATTATTTTTTACTTCATACATTAAATAATGTTTACAGATTGACTTAAATCCTCCAAACTTTTCTAAAATAATCCACACAACCACTGGTTTGCATGTTAACTTCCTTTATTTTCCTTTTATTATCATTTACAGCATTGTTTATATCGTTTTTAATAGGCTATATATATTTCCCATATTTAAACTCATTTAACAAACTGTAAATCAAAAAATTAAACTTTAAACAGAAGTAATTTACATCTCTGTTGTTCTGTTTCCACCGTAACTGCGCTGCGTTGCGCTGGCTCTCGAGCCCGAGCTAGAGTCGTGTTCGACGGGGAACTACTCACGTCTGAGACCGCCCTCCTGCGTTTCAGTCATAGCCGAAGTAGCCTATAGTGTGACTGCCTTTATAACCTGCCCAAAAACAAACAGTAAACAGCTCTGAAGGACTATTTCTGTATCTTTATGAATAAAATCGTTTATTTTATGCAAAGTATCTTTTCCATCACTCGAAAAAGACCGCGAAACTTGTTAAAGGTTATGGTAACACTTTAGAATACTGTTTCTTACTTACTACATAACTAATAAGGAATTATTGAAGAACTAACAGGTGATTATTCATTAACACTTAACTCACTACTGTTAACTACTAAGAAAGATGTGTTAACTAATCAGTATGTAATATAATTTTATGATTGTGTTAAGTAACAGTTAACTAATCAGTAACTAATATATTCTGTCATACCTCCTGAAGAACTACTATTGATTATCTACTAGTTAAGGTTCAAGAAAAATAACTATGAAATAACTACTACTTAACAGTTATATGCAAATAATCACTATAATAATCAGGCTGTGGCCCGCAAATCAAGTACTTGAGTAAAAGTACAGATACCCCAATAAAATATTACTCCAGTAAAATTATAAGTAGGCCTGTTCATTTTCAAAATTACTTGAATAAAAGGACAAGTACAAAGTACTATTATGGTAGCAACTTTGTTACAGCCCACTTATTAGCTTATAATGGAAATGAAATATGTATTTTGTTTGCTTCTAAATGTTTAACTTTTGATTATGAAATGTTTGTTAAATTAGTTAAAATGTGGGCATGTTAAAATGTTAAAATGGAATAAAATATGCTGTATTAAGAAATGTTCTCATCTGAAATAAACAGATTTTAGTCAAAATGATGTAGTTTATTATTATTTATTAATAGGTTCACTTTCTGTTTCAGGTTCTAAGTCCTGCAAAATTATCTGATAATTCTTTATTAATTATTAATGGGTTCCCTATGTTTTCACTTTAGAATACTGTTTCATGTTCTAAGTAATTCCTGCAGAATTATCTGATAATTATGTATTAAATACTAATGGGTTCTCAACATTTTCACTTTAGAATAGGCCTAATGTTTCAGGTTCAAAATAAGTCCTGCAGAATTATTTGATAATTAATTATTAATTACTAATGGGTTCCCTATGTTTTCACTTTAGAATACTGTTTCAGATTCTAAGTAATTCTTCAGGAATTATCTGATAATTCTTTATTAATTACTAATGGGTTCCCAACATTTTCACTTTAGAATAGGCCTAATGTTTCAGGTTCAAAATAAGTCCTGCATAATTATTTTATAATTCTTTATTAATTACAAATTGGATACCTGTATTATCACTTTTCCTCAGGCTTTGCCTTACATACAGAAATTTAATGAATGATTATGTGGTATATGCTGAGGAGGCACACATACAGTACTGTATATAAAATATAAAAACTAAAGTAAGTTATCGCAAGGCACTGGAGTCGTGGTGGGGTTCCTATTGGAAGCTGATTTCTTACAAAACACACTCACAAAATTCACTACACAGGCAAAACCTCTATAAAATGTATTGCATTTATTAATATTGCATTTTCATACTACTACTACTATTGCTTATAACATTTATATAAAAGGGTCCCAATTCAATGTAATTGTGTATAACTGTTCATTAGTAGTTACTTCATAGTTATTTTTCTTGAACCTTAACTAGTAGATAATTAATAGTAGTTCTTCAGGAGGTATGACAGAATACATTAGTTATTGATTAGCTAACTGTTACTTAACATAATCATAAAATTATATTACATACTGATTAATTAACACATCTTTCTTAGTAGTTAACAGTAGTGAGTTAAGTGTTAATGAATAATCACCTGTTAGTTCTTCAGTAATTCCTTATTAGTTATGTAGTAAGTAAGAAACAGTATTCTAAAGTGTTACCGGTTATTCATACCGCATGCCTGTATGTTGCTCTGCATAAAATTGAACGATATTCAGCACAGTAATGATTTTATAGATAAAATAAAATGTATACATACGAATGCGTCAATTCGCTCAACCCAGCATTTGGGTTAAAAAAAATAACCCCGGATTTTTTAGAGTGCAGCATCACCAAGCCAATGTTAGTTGTATTCAGAGGACTCTGTGTAGTTGGACCTGCAGATGGTCAGAACGTGACCCGGGGTAGACAGGTCCATTGAGAAGTCATACTAACAGATCAGCCCTCTGAATCTAAAGAAATAATAAAAGTACAGAATAAACAGGTGGAAACATAGTAGCAAAGACAGCACAATATAATGTATTGTGTGTTTTTACCTGCGGTGATGTCATCGTCCGTGACACAAGCCTCATTAAAAGAAACCATTAAAAGAAGCCGTTATTAAAAGAAACGTTCTCAGCTGTTGTGCGTTTCCCAGAGTTTGGCTCATATCCTCATCTCCCACACACTGACCAATCGCTCGCCACCGCCGCTCACGATCTTCCAATCATCTGCCTGAACGGTAGTCACGCACATGTGATGGTCAAATAAAGAGACCACTGACGAGCCCATATGCAAATCAAACACTCTCACTCTGAAATACAGAAGCAACTCAGTGTTATTATCACTACACCACTGAAACTTACCGTCTAATTGGGCTGCATGATTAATCGAAATAAAACCGAAATCACAATATGGCTTAGTCCAATTATCAAATTGAAATTGTGGTGTTTAAAATAAGATTTCCATAAATATTTGAACTGTTATTTTACAGTTGTAATTTGAAATAAAATAATTTTTTTTTTCTAAAATGCTTAAATTTATATATAAATATAAACTTAAAATTATATATATATATATAATTTTAAGTGAAAGGTTACATTTTTAGAAATATAAACGTTTTATGTATTTTTTTATATTTTTATTTTTTAGCCACATTGATATATAATCATAAAATTGTGCTGCTACAACTTTTGAAAAAAAAGCACAAATTTTGTGGAATTTTGTTTAATCAAATTTTGAACATATTAAAATACAAAGCATTGTAATGATGGTTATTATAGTTAAGATAACTAAAACTAAAGCCATCATTACTGAAAATAAAAATATTATAGCTGAAATATATTAAAATATAAAATGTAATTTCAGCAAGCTGCCAGGGCAACATTTCTAATTTTCATTTTGTTTATTTTGATGTACTAAAATAACTTACATTTAATTAAACATTAATCAAAACATTACAAAACAACAACAAATAGAAAATGATAAAATATAGTTTTTATTAATATTTGAAATTATTTTCATATTAGTAAACTAGTAATAGTATCTCAATAATTCTTAAAGAACACCGACTGCAACCAATTTCAAATATATTGGCCCCTAAGCCCAAAATGAGCTATGGTTGGTCAGTCTCTAAATGATCAAATCAAGTGTCAAGTGGACCATACTTTAGTCAAAACTCAGACTACACAAGACTAATGTGTTATGGAAACTGCAGTATGACAGCTTTCCCCTCTGTGGGATGACATTAGTATAACGCTGGTATAAAGAAATTACTTTTACAGGCCCAAAGGAGCTCAATTCCATCTGTCCTCTTTAATGGTACCAGAGGCAGCCAAAGGATGACTCTATGCTTGTGCTTTCCAAAAGATAATCGACAAAATTAAATTTAGCTTGGACCATAAAAAAAACAAAAAAAACCAACAAAAGATATTAGTCAGAATTAATCGTTAATGCATAGCCAAGCAGGATTTAATGCTGCGAGTAATTATGTGGATGTGCCTATCTATCGTCCTGTTTTAATTTCATCGAAGCATTTATTCTTGTAAGAGGCTGTAATATATTTACTGGCAGGATGCAGTGGTCATAAATCTAATGCTAAAACAAGATCTAGTTTCACTGAGCTGTCAGCAGACAGGCTTCCTTTAATTAATCAAGAATATTGTTCACAGTGCAACCAACCGTGAGCAAAACCACCACAGGATACACACAGCCATGAAAAGCACATCGTCAGCATCATCATAACTACCTTTACCACTTTTACAAGCAGTGACACTAAAAACTTGGTGTTTTCAGAATAGTGTAGCTTTAATGGTAATTAAAAATAAAATGAAAAAAATTACTTTTTACTATAATTTCTATATGTTTTTCTTTTCAACACATTTGTAAAACCTGTTAATGTATTTAATGTTATCTACGTTATATTTAATCTCCCACAACATTGTAAACTTTTATAAAGATGCATCAATTTGCAAACACACGAGGACAGTTCTCGACACAAAAGATGCGCGACTGGCAGGAAATTAAATGAAAGCACATGTGGAAGATGTAACTGTAACAAGATTTTAGACAGGTCTGTTTAAAAAAAAAAAAAAAAAACATTATGACAAAGTGGCATATCCCCAATCTTTTCTACTTTTCTGCTACAAACTACAAAGGTATGTCATTTGTCTTTACAAAGAGCATACTTTTAGGATGTAGTCTAAGTAGATGAATAGACATTATAAACTAAATGAATAGTTTAGTATTTCTTTCACAACACATCATGTATTTATTCAATACAGTGGCTAAATTAACGAAAAATAAAGCCTCAACAAGTGTTGACATTTCCCAACACCACAGCAGTAATGACTTTATGAACTACTTTACTTCTAAAATCGATACTATTAGAGATAAAATTGCAACCATTCAGCCGTCAGCCGTCATGTCCCCAAAACCTTCAAACTGGCTGTTATTAAGCCTCTCACCAAAAATCACAACTTGACCCCAAAGAACTAGTTAATTATAGACCAATCTCGAATCTCCCTTTTCTGTCCAAGATACTAGAAAAGGTGGTATCCACACAATTATATTCCTTCTTAGAGAAAAATGGTATATGTGAGGATTTCCAGTCAGGATTTAGACCGTATCATAGTACTGAGACTGCTCTCCTTAGAGTTACAAATGATCTGCTCTTATCATCTGATCGTGGGTGTATCTCTCTATTAGTTTTATTGGATCTTAGTGCTGCGTTTGACACAATTGACCACAACATTCTTTTGCATAGACTTGAATACTTTATTGGCATCAGTGGAAGTGCATTAGCATGGTTTAAATCGTACTTATATGACCGCCATCAGTTCGTAGCAGTGAATGAAGATGTATCCTATCGATCACAAGTGCAGTATGGAGTACCTCAAGGCTCAGTACTAGGGCCGCTACTCTTCACGCTTTATATGTTACCCTTGGGAGATATCATCAGGAAACATGGTGTTAGCTTTCACTGTTATGCTGATGATACTCAGCTCTATATTTCTTCGCAGCCCGGTGAAACACACCAATTTGAAAAACTAATGGATTGCATAGTCGATATAAAAAACTGGATGACGAGTAATTTCTTACTGCTAAATTCTGAAAAAACAGAGGTGTTAATTATAGGACCTAAAAACTCTGCTTGTAATAACCTAGAACACTGTCTAAGACTTGATGGTTGCTCTGTCAATTCTTCATCATCAGTTAGGAACCTAGGTGTGCTACTTGATCGCAATCTTTCCTTAGAAAGCCACGTTTCTAGCATTTGTAAAACTGCATTTTTCCATCTCAAAAATATATCTAAATTACGGCCTATGCTCTCAATGTCAAATGCAGAAATGTTAATCCATGCATTTATGACCTCAAGGTTAGATTATTGTAATGCTTTATTGGGTCCTATTGGTCCTGTCAACACTGCACTGGCTCCCTATCAAGCATCGCATAGATTTTAAAATATTGCTTATTACTTATAAAGCCCTGAATGGTTTAGCACCTCAGTATTTGAATGAGCTCCTTTTACATTATAATCCTCTACGTCCGCTACGTTCTCAAAACTCAGGCAATTTGATAATACCTAGAATATCAAAATCAACTGCAGGCGGCAGATCCTTTTCCTATTTGGCGCCCAAACTCTGGAATAACCTACCTAACATTGTTCGGGAGGCAGACACACTCTTGCAGTTTAAATCTAGATTAAAGACCCATCTCTTTAACCTGGCATACACATAACATACTAATATGCTTTTATTATCCAAATCCGTTAAAGGATTTTTAGGCTGCATTAATTAGGTAAACCGGAACCGGAAACACTTCCCATAACAACCTATGTACTTGCTACATCATTAGAAGAATGGCATCTACGCTAATATTTGTCTGTTTCTCTCTTGTTCCGAGGTCACCGTGGCCACCAGATCCAGTCTGTGTCCAGATCAGAGGGTCACTGCAGTCACCCGGATCCAGTACGTATCCAGACCAGATGGTGGATCAGCACCTAGAAAGGACCTCTACATCCCTGAAAGACAGCGGAGACCAGGACAACTAGAGCCCCAGATACAGATCCCCTGTAAAGACCTTGTCTCAGAGGAGCACCAGGACAAGACCACAGGAAACAGATGATTCTTCTGCACAATCTGACTTTGCTGCAGCCTGGAATTGAACTACTGGTTTCGTCTGGTCAGAGGAGAACTGGCCCCCCAACTGAGCCTGGTTTCTCCCAAGGTTTTTTTCTCCATTCTGTCACCGATGGAGTTTCGGTTCCTTGCCGCTGTCGCCTCTGGCTTGCTTAGTTGGGGTCACTTCATCTACAGCGATATCGTTGACTTGATTGCAAATAAATGCACAGACACTATTTAATTGAACAGAGATGACATAACTGAATCCAATGATGAACTGCCTTTAACTTTCATTTTTGCATTATTGACACTGTTTTCCTAATGAATGTTGTTCAGTTGCTTTAAAGGTGACATTGACATTGACATCATGTGATTGTAGTTATAGTCTTGTACCTGTGCCTTTTTGTCTGATTACATATACTTTTTTTTTTTTTTTTTATGCTTTTTGCTTCAAATGAAAGTTTGTTCATGTTAATCCACCTGATAGATGGTTGGTTTGTTTCATGGCTTATAACTCTTTTGAGAAAAATAAAAAATAAACATCTAAACCCAGCTTAAACTTGGCTGTTTTTAGCTAGTCTTCCAGCTTGGTCATAGCTGGTTTGCAGGCTAGTTTTAACCACTTTTTAACAGGTCAAGATGGGGAAACTAGCTGACCAACCAGCTGGGAGACCAGCTAAAACCAGCTACTTCCGTCTCAGCTTGGTTTTAGCTGTTTTTAGCTGGGAGGGTTCTTAAATGACTAATAAAATCAGAAGACAGAAGCTTTCTCTAGTGATGTTGGTGACACTCATAAATGTCGCAAAAGCATTCCTTGTTCCATTCTCAATTATAAACCCAGGAGCAGAACATACCAATCACTTATGGATCCTTCTCACTTGCTGGCAGATCCAATCAGGCACAACAACACAAACACAGATTCCACTCTCTCCACAGCAAAAGAGCCTGAACAAATTTGAGAGCAGAAGCGATGCATTAAGTCCTGGCCTTTGGCCATGCTAACAAAGGGCAGGACCCGGGCCCTCATTTCCACAGGGCTGCTTGGTATTTTGCCCACAGAAAAATCAGATGGGTTCAAATCTTTACAGCCAAAATAACACTCCAAGGAGTATTTGCTTCATTCATACGTCAAGATTAACAAAAGATGAGGGAATTCCTGTGGCTCGGTGGTAGAGCATTGCATTAGCAGAGCAAAAGGTTGTGGGTTCAATTCCCAGGGAACACACATACTGGTAAAAAATGTATAGCCTGAGTGCACTGTAAGTCGCTTTGGATAAAAGTGTCTGCTAAATGCAATGAATTTGCTATGTCTGAACCGTGGAAAGACGAACAAAGAAAGAGGGATGTTTTAAAAGAGAGCGCAGCTGGCCAGAGCGAAGATGCAGTTGGAATTTATTTACAAAGACCTGCCAAGCATCTCTTCACCTGCCAAAATAGTGCTCCCGCTGTCACAAGTGTCAATGAAATGGCTCTTTATTTGGCAAAGACTAATTGAGACGCAAGCATCAGATGTGGACCACACTCAGGATTCTGTATTGAGAGACAGCATCTCTCCTCGTCTCTAACATCTCTTTGTCCACTAAATCAATAACCCTCAGTGATGCACGGCTGATAATAACACCATCCTTTCAAACCGAGAGCTTTCATTATTCCCATTCCCACTTTTATAAGTGCATGAGCTTTTCAGATGTTTTCTGTAAAATGATTTTCAAGGTAAGCCAAAAATAGTCAAGAGCTAGCTCTAGCACTTTAAAAGGACCACAGCTGTGAAAAAATAAATTAAAAAAAATTCTGCATTGGACATAATTAGGTGTGTTTTATTCAAAGTGCTTTAATCTTGGATATCTAATGCAAATCTATAACATTCTGTGGGTGGGTTAAATGCAGAGCATGAATTCTGAGTATGGGTCAACATACTTCTCTGTATGTCACGTTACTGTCAATTCCTCAAAAACTTCTGTTCTCAGAGCTGTGGTTTAGCAGATATTGAGCCAAAAATGTTGGGACAGGTAGCAATTAAGAGGCTGGAAAAGTTAAATGTACATATAAGGAACAGCTGGAGGACCAATTTGCAACCTATTAGTTCAATTGGCAACATGATTGGGTATATAAAGAACCCCTCAGAGTGGCAGTGTCCCTTAGATGTCAAGATGGGCAGAGGATCACCAATTCCCCCAATGCTGCGGCAAAAATAGTGGGGCAATATTAGACAGAGGTGGGTAGAGTACCCAATAACTGTACTCAAGTAAAAGTAAAAGTACTTCTAGAAATATTTACTCAAGTAAAAGTAAAAGTACTAGTCTTGAATAGTTACTTGAGTAAGAGTAAAAGAGTATTGGATAAAAAATCTACTCAAGTAGTTAGTTACTAGTTACTTTGGGTCATATATACTGAGCCTATTTTTATTTAGATATATAGATAAAATGTATGTAATGTATGTGTGCGTGTATAAATGTATATATTTCATCAGCCTTTACTCCAATTTATGTAATTTATTATAAAACCCTGTCTGTTTACTTAAGTAACAGATATAGGTGTCATGCCATAACATATTTTTAATACGACTGACTTTATATTAAATGTGAATTTAACATTGAAAGTTAATGTGATATAAATATTGCTACTTATCTTTCATTGTTCAGAAAGAGAGCAAATAACATTTACATTATTAAAGATAATTTTCACTGACAGTCTAGATTTCAATCACTCTCAGAAACTCCCATTAAAATCACTGAAACTGTTAACACTGTGAAATCAATATCTTAATTAAAGATTTGTACACCCATCTGCACTTTGTTGTTCCTGCGAGAGAATTCGCCAGAAAGAGGTAGGCCTATTCAGTCAGTGAGCGAGTGAAGGAAGCACCGGCATTTTAGCGATGACTCATCTGAACGCCTCTGATTGGCCAATGCTTTAATAAGCTCAAAAGAATCATGTGTGATTTGTTATAATGCGCAGCGCTGTATAAACGCATCTATCTCTGGCTCAGCGCCAGCAAGCAATCACAGATCTGAATTTAGCAGCTGATAATATGACTCGCTGAACGTACTTGCACCAGTGAGATTGTATTAAAATTAATAAAATCTTAATCGGCTGTGTTTTGTCTTTTGGGAGCTGCATTCAACTTGACTCCCCTCTGTTATAAGCCAAACACGTACAACAAACTAATGTCACAGTGGTATCGTGTACTGTAATCGAATGTAGCCCAAGTTATTACCTGTTAAACAGTAGACAGCACACGCGGTGTTCATCTAATAAGGATCTCCATCGCTAGCAAATAATAACCTTTGCAGATTTCAATTCAGTGCAGTTCCAGCCACGTTTTTAACGCTCTTTCTGTTCTTAAACGTTACAACTCCGAGTGAACCACTTCAGACGCTCAGCGCGTGCGGCAGGGAACTGAACGACTCATTCAAACTGATTCATGAACCAATTCACTCGTTTGCCAATTGGTTTGATCAAGCCTTTGAACAGAATTGACTCAAAAGAATGAATCATTCGCGAATGGGCATCGCTCATTGCCCAGAGAAAAGTAGACGGCGCGTTTGGAATAAACTGAAGCATTATAACATTTATTGCATTAAGATAAAGTAACGAGAGGAGCGTCGCCCACACTAACGAAGTAAAAGTACAGATTGTCCCCCCAAAATTTACTCAAGTAAGAGTATAAAGTACCCATCTTTAAATATACTCCGAAAAGTATTCGTTACCCCAAAAAATTACTCAAGTAAATGTAACGAAGTAAATGTAACTCGTTACTACCCACCTCTGATATTAGAAAGGAGTTTCTCAGAAAAATTGCAAAGAGTTTGAAGTTATCATCATCTACAGTGCATAATATCATCCAAAGATTCAGAGAATCTTCAGAAGAAAGAAGAAATTCAGAGAAAGGGTCAAGGCAGGAAAACCATACTGGATGCCTGTGATCTTCGGGCCCTTAGACGGCACTGCATCACATACAGGAATACTACTGTAATGGAAATCACAACATGGGCTCAGGAATACTTCCAGAAAACATTGTCGGTGAACACAATCCACAGTGCCATTCATCGTTGCTGGCTAAAACTGTGGCAAAGTGGAAAACTGTTCTGTGGTCAGACGAATCTAAATTTGAAGTTCTTTTTGGAAAAATGGGATGCCATGTCATCCGGACTAAAAAGGTACAAGGACAACCCAAGTTGTTATCAGCGCTCAGTTGAGAAGCCTGCATCTCTGATGGTATGGGGTTGCATGAGTGCGTGTGGCATGGACAGCTTACACATCTGGAAAGGCATCATCAATGCTGAAAGGTATATCCAAGTTCTAGAACAACATATGCTCCCATCCAGACGTCATCTCTTTCAGGGAAGACCTTGCATTTTCCAACATGACAATGCCAGACCACATACTGCATCAATTACAACATCATGGCTGCGTAGAAGAAGGATTCAGATACTGAAATGACCAGCCTGCAGTCCAGATCTTTCACCCATAGAAAACATTTGGAGCATCATAAAGAGGAAGATGCGACAAAGAAGACCTAAGACAGTTCAGCAACTAGAAGCCTGTATTAGACAGGAATGGGACAACATTCCTATTCAGACTTGATCAACTTGTCTCCTCAGTCCCCAGACGTTTGCAGACTGTTATAAAAAGAAGAGGGGATGCCACACAGTGGTTAACATGGCCTTGTCCCAACTTTTTTGAGATGAGTTGATGCCATAAAATTTAAAATCAACTTGTTTTTCCCTTAAAATAATACATTTTCTCAGTTTAAACATTTGATATGTCATCTATGTTGTATTCTGAATAAAATATTGAAATGTGAAACATCCACATCATTGCATTCTGTTTTTATTCACAATTCGTACAGTGTCCCAACTTTTTTGGAATCGGGTTTGTATGTACAGTATATATTATTAAAAAAAATTTCAACTGCAGTGCATATATATGACGCTGGGATATTTGTAGCTATAGCCAAAAATACACTGTGTTGTTCAAAATTATAGATTTTTCTTTTATGGCAAAAATAATTAGAATATTAAGTAAAGATCGTGTTCCATGAAAATATTTTAAATATATAATATTTAAATATGTAAATATATTAAACCTTAATTTTTAAATAGTAATATATATTGCTAAGAACTTCATTTGGAAAACTTTAAAGGTGATTTTCTCAATATTGTGATTTTTTTGCACCATCAGATTCCATATTTTCAAACAGTTGTATCTCGGCCAAATATATCCTATCCTAACAAATATCAACAAAAAAATTGACTTGTTCAGCTTTCAGATGATGTATAAATCTAAATTTCGGAAAATATACCCTAATGACTGGTTTTGTGGTCTGGGGTCACATACTGTATATGCAATTTTGATCAAATAAATGCAGCCGGAAGCATAACAGACTTTAGTCTTCATAGTAATGTTTGTTGTACTATCACTTTATCTAAGCAAGCATGCTTTGTGAGTTTCACCCACATAAGGATAAGAGTAGAAAATGAGTTAAGGACACAAGGTTCTGTATGTCTCCAGGCTTCATGAGATACACCCATTAAAAACATTCCCACTAATCCAAAAAATTAAAACTAGCTGCTTGAGGGAAATGTAATGCAACCTAAAATAAGAGAATTCACACAAGCTGCATGTGTAAATGAGAGAACTACTATTCCATCGGAATTCTGCCTTGTTTAAGAAACTCAATTCACAGAAGTGACAGAAGCCTGACAGAGCGTGTCGTACTGCCTGTTTTTGTTCCCCCGCACCAGCAGGTGAGGGTGGCTGTCTCTCAGGTTGACACAGGTGAAGTCTCTCACCGTCAGCTTGCTCTGGCTGTTCTCCAGGCTGTACAGCTGAATCTGAGGACAGAGGACGATAGATTGTAAAACTGGCAGGATTGTGCCGTAACACCTGCTAAGGTTCAAATATCAGGGCCATAGCTTGCATCCACAGATACCAGATAACACATTTCACAAGTCTTGCATGCCTTCTTATGAACTTCTAACACACTTTTAACATTTCAGGTACACAATCAGTTTAAAACATCAGAAGCAACCTGTTTAACTGGCATTTTAGCATGTAAAAGTTGCTCATTATGCAGATGCTTTTATCTAAAGGGATTTGAAGTTCTCCATTAAAGGGACCTCTGAATTGATAAGTGCACAGATAACTGATATGTTTGGGGTCAGTAATATTTTTTCTTTTTTATATAAATTAATACTTTTATTCAACAAATATTTAGTAAACTCGGTGATAGTAAATACTTTACATTTCTATTTTAAATAAATGCTATTTTCTTAGACTTTCACTCATCAAAGAACACTGAAAAAGCTATTTTCATAATGGATAATATTAAGAAGAAATGTTTCTTTAGCAGCGAATTAGCATATTAAAATGATTTCCGAAGGATCATGTGACACTGAAGACTGACATAATGATGCTGAAAATTCAGCTTTGCATCACAGGAATAAATTGCATTTTAAAATCTATTACAATATAAAACAGCTTTTAATCAAATAATTGCAGTCTTGGTGCGCATAAAAGACTTTTGAACAGTAATGTACTTCTATTTTAGCTAAAGTTGCTTTCTTATGTTGAACATAAAAGAAGATATTTTGAAGAATGCTGGTAATCAAACAGTTGGTTGTTCCTGTTGATTTCCATAGTATTTATTTTCCTATTTTTTTTTTTTTTTTTACATTTCTTCAAAATATCTTCTTTTGTGTTCAACATAAGAAAGAAACTCAAACAGGTTTGGAATAACATGAGGGTGAGTAAATGATGACAATTTTTATTTTTGGGTGAACTATCCCTTTAACTTGATTGGCCAAGTGTTGATGTAAATGACAGCTTTAGCTAAAATAGAAGTACACTACTGTTCAAAAGTTTTTAATATTTTCAAACAGTCTTTTATGCTCACCAAGACTGCAATTATTTGATTAAAAATACAGTAAAAACAGCAATATTGTGAAATATTAACATTTTTAAAAGAGCTGTTTTCTATTGTAATAGATTTTAAAATGCTATTTATTCCTGTGATGCAAAGCTGAATTTTCAGCATTATTATGTCAGTCTTCAGTGCCACATGATCCTTCAGAAATCATTTTAATATGCTGATTTGCTGCTAAAGAAAAATGTCTTATTATTATTATCCATTATGAAAATAGCCTTTTCAGGGTTGTTTGATGAGTGAAAGTCAAAATAAAATAGCATTGATGACAGAATTTTTATTTTTGGGTGAACTATCCCTTTAATCATTAGTTCATTAATCATGTAAAACTAAACAAAATACACGATGCTATTGAAACTGCATTCAGCTCTGCATTGGAAATGAGGCTGCATGCATCTCATAAACCACCTATTTATCAAAATGTTAAAAATTATTTTAAAATGACCTAAATTAATATGCATGATCTAAGCCTTTGTGATTTTGTGATGTCATAATAAGCACCAAAATGTTGTCTTAAAATATGCAAAGTGACAAACCACATATATACATTTGGATGCAAAAAAAAATATAAATAGGATATAAAACATTAAAAGCAAAGTGAAAATAGTAGGGCAGTGCTTCATTTAGCATTTTTCATAATGTATGTTTTTCCTTAATGGCAAATGTCACAACATACACCAAGGCTCAGGTTTAGATTCGCTTATATTGTAGTTTTTTTTTTTAAGAATTTTTAAAAAGTTGTTTTTTAAACTTATTTAATTAAATTAGATTTTATAAAAACAAAAGTCTGTGTTTATAATGCTATAATATTATCAAAATTATAATTCTTACATTATTGCATTAATATTTAAGAGCAGTAACCTACCTTCTTATAACATTTTATATAACATTGATTTAATGTTCTACAGTTCAGCTCATTAAAAAGCAGGTCTTCTAAACTGCATCTGACATGGACTTCCCCCTCACTTTATCAATCAAACTTTTCTGGAGACACAGAGAAGCTAAGTGTTCAATAATTGATTATGAGCCCACTGTACCCACAATCCAGGTGCTTTAAAACCTCTGAAGCTCTTAATCAGTACACTCACATTAAATGCCATCTCTGAGATAATTCAGTCCTAAAAAAAAGAGATTGGTTAACTGATTGCATCAGCTGCTATTTAAACAGTGAGCAAAGAAAAGACAACAACATGGGCCACATTGGAAGCGAATTATTGAGGCAACAGATAGAGATGTTAAACAAAAGAGAGAGAAGAGAGAAGAACTGCATGATGTCAGATTTTAGCCCTTGCCAGCTGTTTAGTGCCTTTTTATTTTGGGCCAGACACACTTAATTGTGAGCCACATAGCTGCCATGCAGCCAAAATCCTTGAGAGGACCCAAAAATTACAGCCAGCCAAAGTTTGTCATCAAGACACGAGAAATATTTCATAAAATAGCATATTTCACAAATAGCATTTCCATACACACATCACCACCTTTACTTGTCTCAAGATGAAATTATGACAAGTAAAAATTCTCAATTTTCACTTCATTAAATGTACATTATCTTTCAAAAATTTGGGGCCAGATTTTATTTTTGGAATGAAATTAATACTTTTCAGCAATGACACATTATATTGATCAAAGGTAAAAGTTGAGACATTTATAACGTTACAAAAAAAAGGAGGTTTACAAATAAATGCTGTTCTTTTGAATTTTCTATTAAGTCCTTCTATCAAATAAACCTGATGGTTTCAAATGTTTTTTACATTTCATAAAAACAAGAAACAACCAAATTAGAAATAAATACATTTGAAAATATATCACACTACAAAACAGTTATTTTAAGTTGCAACAGTAATATTTGTAACAATTAGTGATGTCAAACAATGAATCGCATTCAAAAGAAACATTTTTGTTTATATAATAAGATATTTACATGCATTTACATATACAAAATATATTTAAAATACAAATATAAAATGTTCTATACTATTTAGCTGCACTAGTAAAAATATTTTATAATAATATTTAATAAAGATTTTACTGTATTTTTATCAAATAAATGTCAAAACAACAAAAACACTGCTGTTCAAAGGTTTGGGGTATTAAAAAATACATTTGTGGCTTTATTCAAATTTCTTATTAAATCTGCAAAAATTTACATGTAATACCAACAAAAGTGGCATATACCTTTGTTGTTTTAATATCCACAAAAATACTTTATTTATTTTATTATTAATTATTTATATTTTATTTTATGTTTTTGTGACCAATAACTATGTGGTTGGAAATCATCACAGATCACAGATCTCTCTAAAGAATATATATAATATTTAAATAAAATTAAAAAATCATACGAGCAAAACACTAATTAAAAAAATAATAATAAAAATGTGAGAAACAATGAACAATGCACTTCGTTTACTGGATAAAAGTGATGAATTATAATAGTTGGCTATACAAAAATAGATGGATATTTTCTGAAATGTATGTCAACAGACTCTGTACAAACCAAAACTCTCAAATACAAATAAAATCATCATTTACTCCTGTAATAAGTCCCTTTATATACTGTATAACTGTAGATTTTCAAACCCTTATTTCTTGTTTAACAGATTCATCCTGATCTCACGAGACACTGCTCTCTACCTCTCTGAATTTCAGCACCTGGAGGTGCAACAGTGTGCCACATTTTCACCAGCCTATCTGGCTGTTAAACATGAAAGTGGCGCCTCATGATGTGTGTGTGTGTGTGTGTGTGGGTCAGTGCTTCAAACACACACTTTGATGCACACATACACAACAGATGCCCAGAGCTTCCAGTCCTCCAACTTAAAAACAAAGACGATGACAACAGAAAGCTGAAATAACACAAATAACTCCCACATACTGTTCAATAAATAAAGCAGCTATAGAGAAAAACCAACCAGATTAAAAGCGTCTAGACACTCGCCATCTTGGTAAAAACTGCTGAAATCCCAATCTCATCCTAATTATTGTTTGTAATCACAGATGTGCATTGATAATAATAGTAATTCAAAGTCTGAATGGTGCTCAAGTTCAAAAATAGACACCAAAGCATGCCATGACTCTGTTACCTCACAAACAGTAAACAATGTTTTTGACAAGTTTTAATGAGGCATATGTCTTCTCATTTAATAACACACCAGCGTTGGTTCTGGCACATCTGACTTCCCTCTCGCAGTTTGAAAATCCTGTCAACATGCACCGCGGCTGACAGACATGACATCACACAGAGGGAAAGGTGCTAATCAGAAATTGGTAGAATGGAAACTTGTAGAGTAACTCGCAGAGGAGTGACACAACATGAAACAAAGAGTATGATTCCTGCAAAATGTGCTGCAAGATACAGTGCTAAGATCCATGAAAGACTATAGACAGATGCATCAAATCAAAAAGTGAGGTTAACGGTTTCATTTCTTAAGTAAAATGGTGATAAAGATCTGTGGAAAACAACACATAAACAGTGGTTTTCTTCTTAGGCGAGGTTTGAATACAAAGGTACCTTGATATTAACATACACTGTTCACAAGCTTAGGGTTGATAAGACTGTGCTAACCAAGACTGCTTGATATAAAAATAAAAAAATTAAATGCAGTAAAACAAGAATATTGTGAAATATTATTTCAACTTAAAATAAATGGTTTCCATCTTAACAGATTTTAAAATGTAATTTATTCCTGTGATGCAAAGCTGAATATTCAGTAGGCATTACTCCAAGAAATATTTTTTTGTGATTTTATGATTCTCTGTTGAACAGAAAATTCAAAGGAAGACAATTCATTTGCATTCAAACTCTTTTATAAGATTATAAATGTCTGATTAATTATTTATTACTTAAAAAAATCATACTGGCTTTTTAATATAACTGGTTTTTCAATTATATGTAGGAAATTATTCATAGCTGAATGTGCTATGCTGTTATAATTGTAATAAAACGATATCCCTTTTATGTATCTGATTTCAATCATTGTAAAAAAAGACATTTAATTAAAATTCTAAAAGTAAACCAGTGTTGGTCTGCTGGTTCTAGTTGGTAAGCTGGTCAAGTGGGTCTGTTGGCTGGTTTTACAGACTAGACCAGTTTAAACCAGTTTAGGCCAGTGTAAACAGTTTTCTCAGCAGGGAGTAAAATCCATATTCTAAAACATTTACAGTATGGTTTTCTTTCTTTTCATGATTTCATTTTTATTCTTAACCATTTCTTATATTCTTATAACAACAACTTTCTATTATGTCAATGTATTTTCAAATGCACAGTTTTAACAGACACAGATCTGTAGAAATAGCAGTTAACTGCCTGTATGCATACTGCAAGTATGTGACACTACTTTGTTAGGCCATGCAAAAATGTGTTTTCAAGTGCATCAGTTTTCATCAGTGCAACAAGAGATATTCTTGTAACACTGTCCATTAAATAAGAAGTGAAACAAGACAGTCCAGCAGAGCCTGACTTTGACAAACTGTCCTGTCGTTCAAACTCTCGGCTGCCTCTCAACAGCCGCTCCGGTGCCCGTTTGGTTAATGAGAGTGTTTAAATGAGGGTGATGTCAGTGTAGAAGGAGAGCCAAAGCATTGTGTGATACAACAGGACACCATCTGCATCCATCTATCACGCACTCATCTGATTACTCTCAGCATCTACGCCTGTCGCTTCACTGAAAACCTCCCAGCCTCCCCTGAGTAAACCCCTCGCTCCCCCTCCAGCGCTGATCTGCGCCCTGATTTTTGACGATTTTAAATACACCTTTATATTTTTTATTTCAGTTCTAGTTTTACTTATTTTACATAAAGCTAAACAAAATGGAAATGAGATGTTGCCTTGGAAACTAGCTGAAATAACATTTATTTTAGTTACCATTTATTTTTATTTCAAGCGATTACGTTTTTTTTTTTTTTTATAACCCTAGCTGCCAAGGAAACATTTCTCATTTTTGTTTAAAGTACTAAAATAACTCATAAAAACTATGTAGATATATATATTTAATATACATATTTTAATCAAATTAAAAACAGAAAATATAAAAAATACATTTAATTCAAAATATGAAAAAAAACTGTAATAGTACATAAAATAACAAGATCTATGGCCTCTTAATGAATCTCTGAGGTTCACATGGCAGACTTAGAAACAAACTAGGGACTCTTAGGACCACTGGGACCCCAGGTTGGGTTAATTAAGTAACAGGTCTATTCCTAAGATAACAGCAACTTTTTATTTATGGTGACTTTGGGAATAAGGTCACACTGAGCTTCACTGGTGGGCTTAATTTATGTAAACAACAGTGAGCGGCCAAATGAGATCACCAGACCGCACTTGTTGACATCATGTGGTGGTGTGTCTTTAGTGGTTAAGATCTCAGCTGGTAAGCCAAAAAACTCCAGCAACAAAACTCATGAGGGGTGAGCCATAAAATATCACATCTGTGTCCTTGAGCAACGCTCTAAACTTCAGCTTACTCCCCAGTGACCCTGTAATAATGTACTGTCATTCACCTTAGATAAAATCATCTGCTTATACATCATGCAATACAGTTTTGCACAATTAAAAGATGAGATGTGTCATGTCTGTGCCACCAAAAATGGAATTGTGAAATGTTTGTTTGAGCAGCCAGACTATAGCTGAATATAACTCAAAGGATGGAGTTTCGGAGGTACCTTACCCAACGAAAAAATGTTTGGAACTTCATAGAAATGTGAAATTAGTCATGATTTCTACTATTCTGTCAGCTCGAAGGTCAAGTACAATCAAAAACAAGTCAACAAAGTGTATATTTCACCACACTATCATTTGCTGAAATTCACCATCACATCTGAAGAGCTTGAAAAGGAAAGCCTCAAAAATGCATTTTATATAAATTCAATATAAAATAATCTAATTAAATGTTGTTTTAGAGATTACTGTAGTAAAAGACTGCTTAAAATATTCAAATCCTGAAAACCCTAATGTCCATTCTGATGCATAGATTGACCAATCAGAATGGATATGCGAATTATGCAACACAAAAGGCAATTGAAAATGGGAAATGCTGAAGTGGTCAAATCTGTATATGGAAATGCAAGATTTCCTATATAGAGCGTAAGATATTCAACAGAAAAATGTATGGCAGG
Organism: Carassius carassius; assembly: GCF_963082965.1. Classification (NCBI taxonomy): domain Eukaryota; kingdom Metazoa; phylum Chordata; class Actinopteri; order Cypriniformes; family Cyprinidae; genus Carassius; species Carassius carassius. Next base: position 5,704,831 of record NC_081759.1, read on the forward strand.
GCTTGATTTAATTTATTAGATTGGATTATGAAAATTGCCCATTGCATACCCAAATGGTATTGAAAAATAAGAGTGCTTGGTGATGTCAGACAACAAAGTCATTTTGAAATGATGCACAGTTGAGCACAATAAGACCAGAAACATGTATTTAGAAAGTAAATATGGTCAGTTTTGATGTGAGAGATCTTATATAGCATTCTTACCAGATAGGGAAATCTATTCATTTGAAGGGAAGAACTCTGGGTTCCTGTTCTTCATTCCATCTGGAGTCCAGCACGTGAACACTCTCATCTGCCCACGCTGTGACCAAAGGGTACCACCGATATCCCATACCTGCAGAACACAGTGTCTATGACCAATACATGATTGGTTTGTGGCTATGTATTATTCTGCAGGAGTTGTGGATGCAATAAACAGCTTTAATCAATGGAATGCCTGGTGCTAAAATCACCCACATGCATTACTCATTTTGTCAACTGTTACTGTGGTTGGCATCTGCTCTGCTCATCTCAGATTAAATTTACAGGCTTTGGTAACTGAAGGAGACACTGTGATCTCCAGTAGCCATGCTCATCTGGGGTGTCCACCCACACATCCGGTCCTGATGCAGAGGCCACAGCCGGACTGTCGGGGCTTAGATCCAGAGCATGAACCCTCTGGAGGTGTTGGTACTGATGAATAGGCTCAAGACCAGTTTCAGTGCTCCACACACCTACACAGCCTCAACATACATGTAAAAATTCTCTCATTAATGCACTAACATTAAAGGGAAAGTTCACCCAAAAATGAAAATTCTATCATCATTTACTCACCCTATATTGTTCCAAACCTTTAAGACATTAGTTATTCGATCACTTTGTATGGTGAAAAGAATTAATTTAGACTTTTATGGGATGAAATTAGACTCAAAATGATTAAAAGATGCACGCAAAAATATCAATGTACTACATCAATTTTATACATGTACAACCCGAATTCCGGAAAAAATGGGACGTTTTTTAAATTTTAATAAAATGAAAACTAAAAGACTTTCAAATCACATGAGCCAATATTTTATTCACAATAGAACATAGATAACATAGCAATTGTTTAAACTGAGAAAGTTTACAATTTTATGCACAAAATGAGCTCATTTCAATTTTGATTTCTGCTACAGGTCTCAAAATAGTTGGGACGGGGCATGTTTACCATGGTGTAGCATCTCCTTTTCTTTTCAAAACAGTTGGAAGACGTCTGGGCATTGAGGATATGAGTTGCTGGAGTTTTGCTCTTGGAATTTGGTCCCATTCTTGCCTTATATAGATTTCCAGCTGCTGAAGAGTTCGTGGTCGTCTTTGACGTATTTTTTGTTTAATGATGCGCCAAATGTTCTCTATAGGTGAAAGATCTGGACTGCAGGCAGGCCAGGTTAGCACCCGGACTCTTCTACGACGAAGCCATGCTGTTGTTATAGCTGCAGTATGTGGTTTTGCATTGTCCTGCTGAAATAAACAAGGCCTTCCCTGAAATAGACGTTGTTTGGAGGGAAGCATATGTTGCTCTAAAACCTTTATATACCTTTCAGCATTCACAGAGCCTTCCAAAACATGCAAGCTGCCCATACCGTATGCACTTATGCACCCCCATACCATCAGAGATGCTGGCTTTTGAACTGAACGCTGATAACATGCTGGAAGGTCTCCCTCCTCTTTAGCCTGGAGGACACCGCGTCCGTGATTTCCAACAAGAATGTCAAATTTGGACTCGTCTGACCATAAAACACTATTCCACTTTGAAATAGTCCATTTTAAATGAGCCTTGGCCCACAGGACACGACGGCGCTTCTGGACCATGTTCACATATGGCTTCCTTTTTGCATGATAGAGCTTTAGTTGGCATCTGCTGATGGCACGGCGGATTGTGTTTACCGACAGTGGTTTCTGAAAGTATTCCTGGGCCCATTTAGTAATGTCATTGACACAATCATGCCGATGGGTGATGCAGTGTCGTCTGAGAGCCCGAAGACCATGGGCATCCAATAAAGGTCTCCGGCCTTGTCCCTTACGCACAGAGATTTCTCCAGTTTCTCTGAATCTTTTGATGATGTTATGCACTGTAGATGATGAGATTTGCAAAGCCTTTGCAATTTGACGTTGAGGAACATTGTTTTTAAAGTTTTCCACAATTTTTTTACGCAGACTTTCACAGATTGGAGAGCCTCTGCCCATCTTTACTTCTGAGAGACTCTGCTTCTCTAAGACAAAGCTTTTATAGCTAATCATGTTACAGACCTGATATCAATTAACTTAATTAATCACTAGATGTTCTCCCAGCTGAATCTTTTCAAAACTGCTTGCTTTTTTAGCCATTTGTTGGCCCTGTGCCAACTTTTTTGAAACCTGTAGCAGGCATTAAATTTTAAATGAGCTAATTAAGTGGATAAAAGTGTAAAATTTCTCAGTTTAAACATTTGCTACGTTATCTATGTTCTATTGTGAATAAAATATTGGCTCATGTGATTTGAAATTCCTTTAGTTTTCATTTTATTAAAATTTAAAAAACGTCCCAACTTTTCCGGAATTCGGGTTGTATCTTACGAACCACAAACAAATGCCTTTCAATTTGATTTGGGATTAAATGATTGTGCAGCGATTTGTACATATACAGACAAGTTTGCAAATAAAAATGTTCTGTTCTGCATTAATATATCATAAATTGCTCATGCAAAAAGGAATCCATGCATATGTGGATCGGGTGACACGCGTGCATTAATTGACGTCTAGTTCGAGTCGATCTTGTTCGGTTCATTTGGATTTTGAGACTTCATTTTCGCAGTTTTCAGCATTTCCACACACACACAACTACTAACGAACAAGGCCTAGTGCAATGCATTAATGTGTACACAATTTGAAAAATCTGCGAATGTGCGTCACTACACTGAAACAAATGCTTTTCAACCGGTGTCTGCAGAGTTAAGAATGACATTAATGTGCAGCATTTTGTTCAAATAGAAACATATTTGTGAATACAAATGTTATAGATTCTATTAAAAATTATCATATTTTGTGCATGTAGGGATTAAAATGTGCGTTTGTGGATTAGGTGACGCGTGTGCATTCATCCACGTCTCTTCTGAGTCGATTCTATTTGATTCATTTGAATTTTGAGACTTTCGTCTTGGATTGTGGGAAATAGTGCTTCAGCGAGTGTACATCGGTTGTACACTCGAAATCAGAATTAATTGTGGGTAAAAAGAAGTCGACAAATGTAGGGAATGAAGTCATTCACTCAGAATTCAGACAGCACTACAAAATGGCTGACACCCCATATAGTGCAATATATAGTGCATAGGGAGCGGTTCCGGACACAGCTAATGTAACATTCCTAAAACTGTACACAATGGAATGCGCACCTGAGTGGGGCTGTAGTGCCATTTAGTGGTCGCTGTTTTTCTTTGTCTCAGCTGCGCATGGATCGCGAGCTGTGTGTGTGTGGATTGGGCAAGGCTTAAGGTGGGCATACACGGTGCGAATTCACTCTATGCACGAACTCTGCTTACGTATATCCGGTAGAATCTCAGACCGCATCTTTACTTCCGCTTAGCGCATTCTACAACGAAGTGTAGCTACTATCGGCAAAACTCATTCATAATTTCTCATTCATAAAACAGCGATTTATAATTTAAGTATTATATTATAATATATTATATTATAGTATTATATAGTTAAGCTTTACTAATGGCTTTCAGAAAGTTTAAATATCAATGGCGTGAAGACAGTAGTTCAACTGACCATTGTTGTGTCCCGTTATGTGTGGCCTCCTCAAAGTTCAACTCTGTACTGAGTTTCCACACTTTTCCTGTGGACAAAGAAACATGCAGAAAGTGGATTCATGTCATTCGACGTGATTGATTTAACATCACATCTCATACAAGGGTCTGCAGTCGTCACTTTATAAGTGATGACTTGATCGAACCATCGACCCCTAAAGGGCGCCGCTTGCTGGGGTATGGCAAAGAAGGGAGGATTACACTCCAGTGGATGAGGACCGACTGGTCTGGACCAAAGAGGTGGAACGACTAAGAAGACAGGTGGAGGAGTTGTCGGTCAGTCAAAGGTTTTGTTTGGGGCGATTTGCTGCTTCTGATGATGAAGTAAGGTTCTACACTAGGTACGATTTAAACCCTATATATATGTTTGTGTGTGTGTGTGTGTGTGTGTGTGTGTGTGTGTGTGTGTGTGTGTGTGTTTTTAAGTAATTAATTTTAGTTTGTGATTTATATGATATAACTATATATGATGCATATATATATATATATATATATATATATATATATATATATATATATATATATATATATATATATATGTGTGTGTGTGTGTTTGTGTGTATACGTGTACGTCCGCAGTGCGTATGCGTTGCGTATTTTTTTTACGCACCCATGTTAACGGATTCCAGTGTTCACGCGGTTGCAGTCCGTCAGTGCGTTCCAGGAGCGGTGCGTAAGCAACAGTGTAGCGATCGTTTACGTACAGAGTAGCGGACTGCAAACGCGTCCTGTGTGAAAGCACAATGAGTATGAGTCTGTGCTGCTTCAGCACCACATACGTAATGCACACGGACTGCATACGCACTGCATACGGATTATGTGTGAAACAGGCGTGCGTCTTGTCCAGGTTTCCATTGGGAAGCTTCTTAAAAAAAAAAAAATTCCCTGAAGCAAACCCGGCGGCTTCAGCTGCATCCATGTTAGCACGTCACGTTTAATGTGGTAATTTCACAGTATAGTAGGCATGCACACAGGTTCGAAGACTCATTCTCGCCCCCTACAGTGCAATTCGGTTAGGCATCTGCGCTAAAATATCAAGGTGAAAGTCATTATAGCTCGCCTATTATAGAGCTCTCAACCCAACTTTGAGAATAGATTAATGACGATTTTTGTTATCGCCCGATAAGAGTCTCCCGTTAACGCAGCACTTTAACGCCGATAACGACCCACCACTAATATATATATATATATTAGTGGTGGGTCGTTATCGGCGTTAAAGTGCTGCGTATCACTTTTAAGAAATACCGGATACATATTTATCATTGCACAACTGCGAGGCATTTTTTTCCTTTTTCAAATTTTATTGATATTTAGCAATATTGAGCGTGACATTTGTTTGTGTTTTTTTAAGGTGGCAATACTATACCATATGTATCCTGTATTTCTTAACACAAGTACTCAAATTCAATTTATTTTCCGTGTAAATTTCAAAGTACATAGTACCTAACAATAGGCAGATAAAAGTGCCAGCAACCAAAAAAAAAGTTGCTGCGTTGAAAAGAAAAACTTGTGCGAAAAAGTCCGCCTTAACATTTTGATCCCGTTGATTCTGATTCGGATGCCATCAAGCGGTATCTCTGGTCGTAATCGGTCCTTCACTGACCAATCAGCGTTCATTAGCAGAATGCTAGCGTGTTATGGGCAAAAACAACTCAACCTGTAAGAAATCAAAAGGACATAAGTACTCGTTCAACTTTCGACCTATAACCCATGTTGAACTTGCAAAACCTACAATCAGATCTGAGATTTCTAATCGGCAATCGGGTGAAAGGGACAAATTTAGCCGTCTAGCCCCATAGACTCCCATTTATTTTTGCACTCATGGCGATCGCCCCCAGTGGAACTCTGGTGGAACTGCAACCAAAATTCGGTACAATAGGTCTTAATAGGGAGTGGGAAGGCTCTCCGTACACGGGCTCTGGTTTATCAGAAAATCATATGGACGAGGTGATATATGACATGATTTTACGACCTGCCGATTTCCGAAGCGATCGCACAAAGTTAATATCACTGCTCTCCCTCTCTCATAACTGCATATAAAATATTGATATGAGCCGTGACTGTTTCCTACACATACAGGTTATTTTTCAGCGACAGGAAACCGGGACGTCGGGTCACAGTGTGTGTGTGTGTGTTATGGTTTATGGGGACACATATGTCTATAATGACATGGGTATTTGTTTCAGTGTAGTGACGCACATTCGCAAATTTTTCAAATCATGTACACGTCAATGAATTGCACTGGGCCTTGTTCGTTAGTAGTTGTGTGTGTGTGGGACGTGCGAAAATGAAGTCTGAAAAAATCCAAATGAACCGAACAAGATCGACTCGAACTAGACGTCAATTAATGCACGCGTGTCACCTGATCCACATATGCATGGATTCCTTTTTGCATGAGCAATTTATGATATATTAATGCAGAACATAATATATATATTTTTTTTTTGCAAACATGTCTGTATATGTACAAATCGCTGCACAATCATTTAATCCCGAATCAAATTCAATGGCATTTGTTTGTGGTTCGTAAGATACATGTATAAAATTGATGTAGTACATTGATATTTTTGCGTGCATCTATTAATCATTTTGAGTCTAATTTCATCCCATAGACAATCAATGCATCTCAAGGATTTTTCATTGTTAGGTCTTGTTATCTGGTGAACTTAACAAATAGTAACAAATGGAACCTTTATTTAAAATGATACAGATTTTTTATTTTTTTAAGAAAAAAAAGAAAGAAACCCACAAATCTTCTACTATTCTATAAGCAGCTGTGGCTATGGTCTTATTGACGTGTACGTGACTAACATAAGGAGCAGGGGTTTCGAGGAATGTGTGGGGTACAGGTAAGATTTGTCCCAGTGAAGCGTATTCCACAGGTGCACATCACCAGATATGTATCAGTATAGAATACATGCACACAATGATTATGTGATACATAGTGTTTGGATAATAATAAAAAAAACACCTTATTAATTATATGTACCTTAGTAGCGAATACCTAGCAATTACAAGACCAGCATAGGAACTGATGTCACACAAAACTATTCCTAACTCATACGGTAGGTGTTGAATAATTCTGTTAATTAAAAAGGCATAAAAAAAATATTATTTTATGCAAGTAAGTATATTTTATTTATAGAACACATTTAAATTCAGCTTACGCTGACAAAGTGCTGTACTAAAAAAATTTCTACAATAAAATATAAAAAAAAAAAATGACAGTAATAATAAAGTTAATAGTCAGGAAAGGCTATAGAGGGAACACTCTAAATGTCAGGTGCCAACTGATTCCATAACTGTGGAGCACCAACTACAAAGGCGCTGCCACCTTTTAATTTAAAATATGATCGTGGGACAGGTAAGAGAGCTTTACTAGGAGACCTAAGGGACTTTGGAGCCGAATTCAAATGAATAAAATCAGAAATGTAAGATGGAGCACAGAAATTAAAAGAAATGTTATATTTCCTAATGATATTACCGAGTGGAAGCATGTACAGATTAAAGAGTAGTGGCCCCAAAATAGACCCCTGAGGAACCCCACAAGAGATTGAGAAAGATGAGAATGCATTTTTACATGGGAATTAATTTAATACAAATTACTTCTGCATCTCAGAATTGTATATTTTACATTTTTTTTATTTTTGATAACTTTTAATTGTATATTTTGTTATAATCATAATAAAGTCATAAATTAATTGAGCATAAAAATAAACATTAGTCCTATTGCGATCAATTTTCCTGTTAAGGAATGATCAGGACTCAAAATAAAGTTTTTTTTTTTCTGGGATTGTAAAGTCATGGTGATTACCTTCCAGTTTGTCTTCACCATGCGCTGTTGCGGCGGTCACTAGTGTGCTCTTCCAGCAGGGGGAGCCAGAGATACTTGCCGAATTGTGATAACCTTCCTCCAGGCACAATCTATGCTACAGGACCTCATCCTCAGCCAGCACCTTCCAGCAATTAGACACCTGGAAAAATCTAGCTTGTTGACAAGTGAGGTGAAGGTGGGTAAATTATGTAAAAAATTCTGGGCCTAGTATCGTTACAATTTCCAATATAAGCACAATTTAAAAAAAAAGAGCAATGTTGTTGAAGTTGCAGCAGTTGAAATATAAAAATAAACTTAAATGTACTTAATATCTATTAAAACAAAAATAGAGGATCTTCGTAATAAAATGTATTTAAAATAAATAAATAAATAAAATGTTAATATTTTATGAGAAAACTATGTCTAATGTAGTATCTGTTTCATTTTTGGAATGTCAGGAAATTTTAAAACTTGCAATTCCCAAATGGTCTTTTAAAATGGTTTTAATTAAAAAATATATCAAATATGTTATTGTATTTTTGTAATAACTAATATTATTAATAATAATAAAAAATAAACTATGCATAGAAAAGTAAACCCGTTTTAAATTATACCAATATTCATATGTGAGAATCCAAGAATAGAATGCAAAAGATTACAATTTATATTTATGCACTTTTAATGCACATTATATACACTGCTTATGATGTCTAAAATGTCACATGTAGAATAATAATGAAAAGAAAAATGTAAAATTGATGTAGGCTTTAAAAATGCATGAGAAATTTATTTTAGAAACATTATTTTAGATTTTACTACGCATTTACTATTTTCCTGCTTAATTGTGTTCTAATAGTGTGCACCACAAATGCTGCCTAGTTAGGCACCTCAGTAGGGTTTGAGACGCAGCTAATGTTTACAAATGTTTCAAAATCTCATCAACAGAGTGTCAACCAACGCAAGCATTCCAGATCTCAGGAATGTCTGTAAAACTGCGCGACCACCCTCTCGTTGCAGGAAAGACAAAGCGCGTGATGCGAGAGAACAGGACAGTGAAGAGTTAACCATTACCGCTGTCTTTGGGGAGATGGTGATGTAAACCCTAAACCATGTGACACTTTAATAAATTCATAGCGCCGACAGAAACAAACACACACTGTTCGATCGGCAGCCGAACAAAACAGCATTCTCCACATCTAAGCAAAGATTGCAGAGGGGGAAGAGTCCAGCTAGAGCGCGCCCAGAGAGAGGAGAGGATGTGCTGTCTGCCGGTCGAGCAGACTTTAGACGCGCTCGGAGATCACGTTTGCGCGCACCGACTGCGCTGGATCGGAGACCAGCTGGAGAAGAGATGGGCTGCAAACGACAAAAGCGCCGACGGTGGAAGACGAAGCGGCGGGGAAAGCATCATCAAAAGCTTCCACATAGTGTGCACAGTCATTCAAGTAACGCTTCTGGTGTTTTTAGTCAAAAAGCGACACCTCTAGGTGAGACGAGGCTCTGCTGATCTACCTTAGCAGCAGCAACAGGTAAGAATGAGCTCAAGCACACAAGATAACGGGACATTTATATTGATATATGTGCAGAAATACTGTGTTTATGCGAAACATATATTACCTTGAAGTAAAACTGATTAAATGGGTTAATAGCAATAATAATAATGTGTATTTTGTAAGTTGTCAAACTACTTGTAAAAAGGAAGTACAGTTGAATATGAATATGTAAAAACTTATATTTAGTTTTCAGAAATGCACATATTGTATCAATGATACAGACTCCTCTCTTTAATGTAACTATAATAGATTCTGAAAGAAGTAAACCCTTGCAAATGTAAATAAATGAAGCAAAAACTGTTTATAAAGCTATTTGGGATATTTTATATATTGTGGAAAGCACGACATTGCTCAATCCTTCATAAATCAATTATTTATTAAAAATACACATTAAACTAGAAGTTAAACCTTTGCCTGAGTTGTAATTAAAATGCAACTTTGCAATAATTAAAAGATGTATTTTTAAATAATAATGCCAACATATTAAATCTACACAATAGTGTGCATTACATATATTTTTGTATTAATTAATTTTGGTTGATAATAAAAAATAATAATAATTGAACCCAATACTTTTTGTTATTTTATATTAAATAGAACAATAATAAAATATAAATATATTGTTAAAATAAAATATAAATATATTATTAAATATAAATAATAACAATATATTTAATATTAAATTACTGAATGTAGTGCACTTTTGCCTGTTTTGGTACATTATGCAATCTCAGCTTAATTCCCATTTTTTCCTCTTTTAGATGAATCTTTGGATTCTCCTGGGATGATCCGCTCCAGATTTAGCGGAGAGGAGAAGGTGCCGGTCACGTCTGCACTCTGTAGAAACTTGCCATGCAAACAGTGGGTCGATGTTTTCTCATCCATGTAGATCACAACATTTACAGTAGTGTTGTAACGGAAACACCAGATACATCTGTGCTGTACATTCCCAGCGTGCTGATCACTTTTCATAACGACCAATGCTTCATCCCGAAGTCTTCTCGATTACCGAAACACTGCGAGCCGATCTCATTTGGTACACATTTACTCGGTTAGAGGTCTTAAGGTCAGTGCAGACAAACCCAGCATTGTCTCCTGGGAAACCTTTCAAAATAAAAGTCTGATGTCATTGTCCCTTGGCGTCTGCAAGGACATTTTTCTACCACTATGACAATAGGAGCCTTGCCTCAACTGCGATGAGCTTACAGTTGAGTTTTAGTCATTGTTGGTAAAAGTTGAGAGGGTGCTTTAGATAAGCAAAAGCTGATTAAAACACGATCAATCGAGGTCAGTCTTCAGAGGAGAGCTACCAAAAACACTGCTACCAAAACCTGTCCTCTGCATGATGCACTGTAAGATTTAGTTATAAGCTACTGTAAGTGACTATGCCATTCACTATCTGAGCTGTGACTTTGTTTTGTTTTTGTTGTTTTTATGAGATATTTATTACTTCTTATGTTCTGAACACTGTACTCTTCTCAATGAAAAACTTATTTATACTGTAGAATGATTTGAAGTGTATTTGAACTTGAAGACAAATCATTTTTTAGACTTTTTATAAAGGGCTTCTTGCTTGATTGTTTGTGTCAGTGTTAATACAGAAATGTGACATGAATGAGATTTAACGCAAAATGTGACTCAAAGGGCATGCTACTGATGTTTACATAAGCTACAATCTTTTACTACTATGTGTTTTAAACATGTTTTACCTCCGCTATTTTGATATTGTGATTTTTGTCATTTATGGAAATAAAAGGGTTTAAATATATACACAGAGAAGTCTTTTAAATGGCATTATGAAAAAAAAAAAGAGCCCAAGAAATGGCATTCAAAAAGAACTTATTCTGTGTTATTAATGTCATTATTTATTCACCATCAAATGTTTTGAACATATTACTGTTGTCACAGTTTTTAAAAGCAATAAACCAATGAGAAGATTATAATGGTGATTTTACCACAGTTAACAGGGCTTACTAGTAAATTTGCCGTAATCGAGTTGGTTATTTTTGCTTTAATAAACATTAATTTAGACCTTTACAAAAATTTATAAAACTGACTCCAGATTAAAGAAACAGAAAATTTGCTGAAAATGTACTCACCCTCAGGCCATCCAAGATATAGTTGAGTTTGTTTCTTCATCAGAGCAGATTTGGAGAAATGTAGCATTACATCACTTAATCACCAATGGATCCTCTGCAGTGAATGGGTGCCGTCAGAATGAGAATCCAAACAGCTGATAAACACATCCCAATACTCCACAAGTAATCCACACCACTCCAGTCCAATAATTATCAATTTGTCAAGTGAAAAGCTGCATGTTTGTTAGAAACAAATCCATTATTAGGTGTTTTTACTTTAAACCATTGCTTCTGGCCTAAGATAAGTCCATGAAAGTAACACTTCCTCCAATATATATATATATATATATATATATATATATATATATATCAAAACATTTTGATGGAATTTGTTTCAACCATTCACCCCATGTTAACTCAGGTACTGAAGTCATGTGGATTATTGCGATGTTTTTTTCCAGTTGTTTGGACTCTCATTCTGACGGCACCCATTCACTGCAGAGGATCCATTGGTGAGCAAGGCATATAATGCTACATTTCTCCAAATCTGTTCTGATGAACTATTTCTTTAAGTTTAATAGCTTGAATAAACAAACATAAAAGTGTCACAAAACAGTCGATTATCATGCTCAATTAGTTTTATGTGTTGAAAAGCAGGTATAAGAAGACAAAAAACTCTTATCTCTGTTATCAGACATAATGTTATGGTGCAATTGTACAATATATTCAACAATGTAACATACTTTCATACTTCCCTTTCTACATTACATTACAAACAGGAACATTTTATGCACGGTAAACAAGTTTAATCTGATTCTAGTGGACCTGAAAACCTTCAGCATTCAGCTGGGTCTCCATTCAGTAGATCTGAAAGTGTGCCGACGTTGTTCCATCCTTCCAGTTGCGTGGAGTTTCCACCACAGTTGAGCGACACAACGGACACGTCCTCTCCCGGTCAAACCACAGGCATAAACACTCCTCACAGAACACATGCTGCAGAAAGACATTTACACACACAATAATGTTTAAACGGCATCCTACGATGCAACTCGTGACGTCGAGAGTGTGCAAATCTGGGGTGGAATTATTCCAAGAATTCCATTAGTGGTATTTAATCGTTTGGTTAGTGGAATCAATTGAAAATGTCAGCTAAATGACTACTGTTATCATTTATATCTGGGTCATTGTGGTCTGAGGCTAATGTGCTGAATCACATCCTGTTTTATTTGATAGTTTAAAGGTCTTGTACCTGACAGAGCAGTGCGATTGGCTCTCTGAACTCAGACTGGCAGATCGCACACACATCCCCGGCCTCACTGCACTGCTGAGCACTGGCTCTCGTTCCGTAACTCTGTCAAAGACGTGCATTCGTTTGAGCAAAAATACAGGAAAAACAGAAACATTCTTATTACATTTAAATATATTTTAAAATGCAAGTTCCATGATGCAAAGCTGAATTTTCAGCATCATTACTCCAGTCTTCAGTGTCACATGATCATTCAGAAATCATATATATATATATACAGGGCTTGATATGAACTTTTTTGCTCACTAGCCAATGTGGCTAGTGGTTTTCCAAAGTTACTAGCCATACAGCATTTTTACTAGCCACATTTTTGTTGTTGTGAAATTAACTAATAAAAGTTGAATACGACGTGCTAATATTTACTTGAACTAGATTTACAACTCTTTTAAATGTAAAACCACTGTACAAACCCAAATCAAGACTACATAAATGTATAACAATACAGGTCATTATCATTAGCTCTGATAAGGTTGTGTGTAAAGCTCCTTTTTTTAAATAAAACCATGTATTAAAATAAAGACATAAAAAAGTTATATCTTATTGCATAATAAGAGTGGTGCATGGATGTAGAAGATTAATAAAAAAGATAAAAAACTAAACTGAAAAAAAAAACTTTAGCATTAGAAACACTGTCTGTTTAATCAGAATCAGACTCAGAATTACTTCACTGAACCACACTGGGAATTCTTTGTTATACAAGTTGCAATGGAAAGTAAGTCAGTCTCAAAACCTCACGAAAACTGCATGCCATGGTTCGGACAAAGATGCTTTAATCTTCATAAAAATTTGAGGGGAACGTTCCTCTCATCATAAAGAACACATTTCAGTTTGTGTCATTTTTGTGCTTAGGCCCTAATAATGACTACTGGTTAGGTTGCAACCCTCTATGGACACCTTGGCAATTGAATCGCCATTGGCTAGTAAATACTTTAGTTTACTCGCCAGACTGAGAGATATATATATATATAATGGCGCAGTTTTTTTTAAATACACTTTTAACATCAGTCAATCAAGCTTTATAATAATCAAGTATTATTTAATATAACTTAAGCAATTAGAAATAAATTTGATAACCGTGTTTGAATGCATATTAATCATTTTAACTGAACATTTTAACTTGAGAGGTGGTTGTTTTTCTGTCATTCAGTGTTTGTTGGGAAAAACTTACTGAAAAATACTGATAGGATAATAATGATACGGATTTTAATAATAAGAACAATAAAACACACTAAGGATTACTAAGGATTAATGAGCTGCTGGATTCATGAATATTAATCAGGTTTTGTGCGTTCACTTGAACTGATTTGCTGAAATCAAAACAGGGACCATAATAGGTGAGCGCCAGCCAATGAGACTGCCGTTTGCGCATTAACTCCACCCACTACCGGAAAACCCAGCTGTTCTTAAAAGCTGAAGACTTCCATAGGAACGCTGTTACATTGACAGGAAGATACAACAAAGAATATTGTTAAAATGTAGCGAATCAATTCACATCACACTCTCTCTCTCTCTCTCTCTCTCTCTCTCTCGGTGTCAGCGTGTGTGTGAGAGAAAGCGACAGCGATTTGTGAGGCTTCACACTAGAGTTTACGGTACATCAAATACAGGTGCGCTGGTCAGAGTGAAACTCTGAAACTCTCAGCAGTCAAGAGTGTTCGCGAGTGAACATATATATATGTGCTAAACTTATACTTAGCCTCCAACTCACACATTGGCAATTATTCAACCCGCCAAAGTGGCTAGTTGGAGTCACTGTGTTACCCGATACGAGGGTAACACACCCGCATTTGGTGGGTTTTAATGTCAAGCCCTGTATATATATACTGTATATATATATATATATATATATATATATATATATATATATATACAATTTTTTAAAGGCTATTATTTCAATAATATTTTAGAATATTTACTTTAACAATGTCTAGGAGAACACAGCACTCACCTGTGAGCTACAGAGAATGGCGAATGCTTTCCGAATGCCAGATATTCTTCCACACAAATCAAATGACTGGAAAAGAACAAAATAGCAAATTTAACACCACACACACACACACACACACACACACACACACACACACACACACACACACAAAAGATTACTTAAATAATGAGCTTTGAAAAAACACATTTTGAAAGGCTCTAAAGTGCAAATTTATCTAACTTTTGTTTTAAAGTACTAAAAAAATGCTCTAACAAAAAAAAAAAGGATTTAAAAAAAAAAACACAACTCATCATTTATGGAAGATATACAATCAGATTGGCTACCTTACAAAGACTGTAGATGATAATCAGTGTTGCCCCGAGGAAGTAGCTGCTGGATGGATCTTCGCCCATGATGTACTTGTACCACAGCTGGATGGGAACCAAAGCTCTGAAGAGTTGACTCAGCTCCTCTATGAGCAGATAAAACTTCCCCTGCAAATTCACACACAGATACCGATCTACATCCAAACCTCTCAACTCAACGGTTGATCAGAGGCTCCAGTCTGATATGAAAGAATTCTTCTGCAGTGGTAGAGCAGCTCAGACATCAGATGTTCTCCAGAAAGGTTAAAAAGATTCAAATCAACCAAAGGAGCCATTATCAAGATGAGTGATTCTATAATTGCCATCTCTAATCACTGTGCAGTGATATGCAAAGCACTCTCACTGCAATTTTAGCGAGTTTCGAACAATCAGGACTATCGGAACCAGATCTGTTCAGTAATAATAATTGAAAAAATATATATATAATTATAATATATGCTTTATTAGTATTATTATTAGTATTATTATCCAAAAGGTTTAGTAAATCATACAGGATTCTTCTTCATACAGAATTTTCAGGATTCTTTTGATGAATAGAAAGATCCAAAGATCAGCATGTATCTGAAATACACAAAAAAGCCTATAAATAAATAAATTGAAATCACAGGAATCAATTACATTTTAAAATATATTCAAATGGAAAACAGTTATTTTAAATAGTATAAATATTTCAAAATTGTACTGTTTTTGCTTTACTTTGGATCAACAATTTTGAAGAAAAAACAATTTGTAAATGTTACTGTTCACAAACCTTTGACTG
This sequence comes from Carassius carassius, assembly GCF_963082965.1. Lineage (NCBI taxonomy): Eukaryota > Metazoa > Chordata > Actinopteri > Cypriniformes > Cyprinidae > Carassius > Carassius carassius. The sequence continues at coordinate 5,720,463 of NC_081759.1, forward strand.
GTAGTGTATATATTTCAATAATTCTGATTCTAATCAGCTGTTTTCAACATAATAATAATAATGATAAATGTCTTTTGAGCAGCAAATCAGAATATTAGAATGATACAAAATCAATGATACAACAATACAAAAAATTCAGCTATAAATTTCATTTAAAAAATACATTCAAATAGAAAAGCAATGTAGAGCACTGCATAAATCAGCTAGCATAGTAATATAACAAAAAGAATACTAATTATAATACTCATTATCTTATTATCTTAACTACATGTTTCTAAAATCAAATTTTACTCTAATGTTTGTAAGACTTCCGGCTATGACAGCAAACTGTTTAACAATATCTTTACAAACGGAGCGATAATCAAGCGCCAGCATGAGATGACAGCACTGAAAAAATCCACACATCCTTCCTGTAGCTGCATTTGATCAAGATCCAGGTCTCGTCTCATCTGTTCGTTCATTAACTGTGAACATCTTACCCTCAAGCTTTAAAGATGCTGTGACATGGAGTCGGGGGGGTATGGGGTGTTCTTCTACCGAAATATGGCCACAGTCCAGCGCTCTGCGCTCTCCTGGCAGTTTCAACACATGGCAAACAAAACTGGCAGAAACGTAATACACCTGCTACCCACATAAAATTTAACAAGCCCACCCTTCCCAAATCCTAATCAGAACATTAGAAAAGTAGCGGGATAGCTGTAAAACTCATCTAATTTCAGTGTCAATGAGCAAAACTTGACGCTTTCTCTGCATCTACACCCATAGAGAACAACACAACAAAACTAGAATGCTTCAGATAGAACCAGCAAAGCTCCGTGCTTGAAGCACAAACAAAATATCAAGACATAAACAGGCCCAAAAAAATCCACCAGATATTTAAAACACCTCTTTTTTAACAGTTATCTAAAATGATACAGTATTTCAGAATATTCTATTCTCGGCTTCTTTAGTTGGGGTTGGCTCCTCTGCAGACGCCACGGTGACCTGTAGCTGTCAGATTATGCTTTAGCTGTCTCAGAGTCGAGTGTGGATGAAAGTGTGGCTCATATGAAGCGGGTTTTGATCAAACCTCAGCTCTGAAAACACTGAACATGAAGGAACCAACAACTATGAAACTTGAATCATCTCCTGTGATGCTGAACAGTAAAGAGCTGTATAATCCAACACAGGGAGCAGACAATTATCAAAAAACTATTCAGGCACAGCATTTGTTGTGTTATCATATTTATAGTTATTTATAAGCAATGGATGTATTATTACAATTAAATCAACATCTATAATTGTTTACGTTTAAGATTTATTTTGGCTAATAATTTTTTTTTTTGCTTGGTTAAGATAAAATAAGCGAAGAAGGAAAAACGAAACTGTTGCAAATATGACATCGACCACCTAGCAACTACTCAGAACACCCTAGCAACCAATGAAAAAACAGTTAAAGGACGATCTTTTTTTAGTTTTTAAGAAATACAAATTTTATAGAAAAAAATGTTTAGATATTTCAAATAAATTATGTTCTTTTTACTTTATGTTCATCCAAAAATCCTGAAAAAAAGTATCACAGTTTCCACAAAAATATTAAACAGCACAGCACTGATAATTCTAAGAAATCAGTACATCAAAACAAGTTCTGACACTGAAAATTCACACTTTAAAATATACTGAAATATACAACTGTAATAGCATTTTACAATATTTCAGTTTTTTACAGTCTTTTTGATCAAATCACTGGAGCCTTCAAAAATGTTGAAAAATCTTTCTGACCCCAAACACTTATTAATAATAGATTGAATGTATTATTAAGGTCTGTGTATCTCAGTTTGGTCAGTTCTAAATAACTAATCCTGATGAATGTCTTGTAATCAGCCACATCAAGTGCTGATGCCTCACACTAGTCACAGCACAGGATGCATAATGACTTGTTGGACTCCACCTGACAGCGATTAATCACCCTGCTGGGGAGCTTGCTAGATGACTGACGGAGATCTGTAACCTCCGAACGCAAGCAATTCATCTTAGCAAGAGTCCCTGCAGCCAAACTGGAGCTGGAATCCATCCAACTACTGAAAAGTTGGGCCAACTGCATCATGGGGGAGCGACACACTTACTCTTAGAATTAACAGCCGTGTCCGTGATTTCAAAACAACAATGAAGAAAACAATTATCGAACGCACGAGGCGGTCCTCGGGGTGGGAAACGGTTTAATTTATCGAAAGGCAACATAAGACGTTTTAAAACTTTTTTTTGCATCTGTTTCTCGTATGGGAGGCTTGGGTTTGAATCTGACGCTCATTCCCCAACTATTCTCTCCATCAGTTTCAATTCACAAAATAATGCATTCAAGTCATCACGATAGTATTTATACAGTTTTCTTTCAGTTCAGAATTTAGAGCATGTAAATTAAAAAAATAACGGCAGAAGCTAACTATTATTGGCCATAATCAAGTTTTATGAAGAAACGATATCAAGCTTCGCAGAAAATAATACTCAATTATTAATATTCATATATGATTAATATAATATATATATATGTGTGTGTGTGTGTAATATAATATACAATAAAATATTTATGTATGTATGTATGTATGTATATATATATATATATATATATATATATATATATATATATATATACACACACACAAACTAATTTCCTGAATAAACTACAGAAGGCACCACTTGTTCTTCACTAAACAAAAATAAAAATAGATAAAACTGAATTTAAAAAAAGGTTACATTTAATTTATTAACACTTAAAAATGTGCTACAAGTGAAAAAGTGTGAAAAAAATATAAAATGGCATCTTGAGTGTTTTATAATTTATCATTTATTTATAATTATAATATAAATGACTTTAATCTTAATATTTTAAAAGAATTTTCAGCATCTTTACTCCAGTCTTCAGTGTTGCATGATCCTTCAGAAATCATTCTAATATGCTGATTTACTGCTCAAGAAATTGAAATTGTAATACTTTTTTTCAGGATTCTTTTATTTTTTTTATTATTATTTTATTTTTTTTGTACAATTATAATTTTCTTGCATCATTTCCTGAATAAAAGCATTAATTTCTTTCAAATATAAATTCAAACATTTCAATGGTAATAATATGCTAAATTTCATGCATATCAGATATAAGCATACCATTATTAGAAACAGAATTACAACTGGACTATTTTGCCAACAGTAAAGTTCAAATAAAATGAATGATAATTTCCTATGTGTCTATATTGTTAGTAGTCAACAAGGCAGTTCGCTAGTTTTCTCAGTCCTCATATCCGTATGCACTGAAGTGTTGTGGACAGTGTGTGTTCATACCCACATGCACAGGCTTGCTGCTGCGATTATGCAAGTGTTTATAATGACATGTATGGATGCACGTGTATGTGTTGTGTCTTTGTAGCTGTGTTGATGCTGGACTTGGAAAGTCAGCGGAAAGCCTGACACATTGACCATGACATCAGTGCCTGAAAGTGTGCCACATGGGCATGATACAAGATTAGGAAAGTGTGTATTCGCTTTCAGGGGGTGGATATGGAGATGACTGAGGGTAAGTTCCAGGAACAGAGCATCAGAGGAACAGAAACTGTGTGCAAGTCAGACTATCCTGGCGGCTGCAGATGCAAAGTGTGTGTTTGAGTCAAACAAATGGTCCGGAGGGGTTGCATACATTTGATTCTTCAATATCACAGAGTGTGATGTGTTTACAGAGTGGCTCCTGCTGTAAAAGACTCATACTGTCACTCCAATGAATGTGTGATTGTGTAAGAACGTGTGTGTGTGTTGCTTAGAGAGGTGACCTCATCCTAGCCCCAGTGGACCAATGAGCTCACACACTGTCTTCCAAGCAGCCAACCACGCAATGCATGGAGACACGGCGTTGTTAGGTTGAACAGGTGCCTTGGAACAGACCTGGGATTTCCTCCCTGGTCACAATCTCTCATCGAGCCATAAAAGGACTGATTTAAAATAATGCATTTCAAACATATAGAAGAAGGAAACATCCACCAAACAGAACTGACATGATTAATTTCCACAAAACTAAAGGTTTTTGCAGTAGTCTGTATCTGTAATGTCAATTGACTGGAGTATGTTTTACAAGAAAGTACTATTTCAGTTTTTCTAGTTATTACGTAAAAATTATTTCACAGGAAATCGTACACCAATTTTTTTTGTGTCAAAAAATGATGTATCGGTTGACCAATATACTGAATGACTGTACTTTCTGACATGGAACACTAAAGCAGAAGTTATGTAAAACATGGAGCGTTGTCATCTTACCCTGGACTTGAAAGCGAGGATCATTTTAGGCAGGAACAGTATGAGACATTTGAGCTCGATGGTGAAATATTTCAGCACAAAATCTGTTATTCCAACAGCCCAGATCAGGTCAAAGAAATCAAAACTGTTGATGTTTGGCTTTACAAAAATAAGGCTGGGGGGAAAATACACATATTATTTTATTATAGCCATTTACTATACAAATTTGTAAACACAAATGACATAAATTTGCAATATACACTTGTAATATTAATTTACAATACATTACTGTTCAAAAGTTTATTTTGAAAGAAATGAATATATATATATATATATATATATATATATATATATATATATATATATATATATATATATATATATATAAATCAAAGATGCATTGAATTTAAAATAAATGCTTCTGTTTAATGAAAGAATTTAGCACAACTGTTTTCAGTAATTGATCATCACAGGAAATGTTTCCTGAGCAACAAATCAGCATTTTAGAATGATTTCTGAAGAATCATGCGACACTCAAGACTTACAATTTTAGATAGTTCACATAGAACACAGTTCCTTTAAATTGTAAAACGATTTCACAATATCACTCTTTTTCTGTACTTTGATCAACTACATGCAGTCTTGGAGAGCATAAGAAACTTATTTCAAAAACATCTGAAAAGACATCCAACTTTTGAACGGTAGTGTATATGAAATAATAATAATAAAATAAAAAAACAGAAAAATGAAAACCAGTGAATATTTTAATTCAGGAGATGATTCAAATATGTATAACGAAAAATGATGGGAAACTAAATACTCACAAATGATGATAAACACAAACATGAAATGAGAGATCACTCTGCAAAATGACAACATGGAGTAAATGAAATTTTTAACAACAACAACAATGTCCATATGATATCCAAGATAACATAAAAGCAGATGGAGGTTTGATACATGTAATCAGTAGTGATGATGAGTCTGAATCTAATGAATGGGACTGTACCTGTTGTGAAGTTCCTCTGCACTGAATGTGTAATACACATACACAATGTTGCCGGCGAGAAAGATCATAATCCAGAGAGTGGTAAACACAGACCTCTCCTCCTGAAAATACATCCATGCACAATGAGACATCTCACAATGTTTAAACAGTACTAAAACATATATGTCATGCATATTAAACAGAATCTCACCCGCAATGCCACCTGATGCTTCAGCGTTGAGTTAGCAAAGGCAAATGTGCTGATCATACCAACGCAAACTGCGATTCCTGCGAAATACAAGAAGAATCATATTTCAGCACGTTGCATTTCACATATCTCCTGAAAAGACTCTGAACATTAACATTATTATAATATCCATTCCAACATAATGAAAACCCCAGTGGCTTTACATTGCACGTCATCTCTCATACAGAAAAAAAAAACAATCTCAGTGTTAACAGCTGTGATTTTGACTCATGCATTCAAGAACAAAGGCTGCTCATTATATATTGACCCTACCAAGCTTGTGCTGAAAGCAGACTTTAGCGAGGAGAATGAGGATAAAAGGGAATCCTCTCTGAAGCCATGTGACCACGGCCTTGAGCTCAGAAAGCGCAGGAGCTGGTGTAGAGGCATCATCACCTGGAAACAGGCAGTGATGAGAGACGTTTCAGGTTTTATTGATAAATGCTGAGATATATATATATATATATATATATATACAGGGCTCCAAACAAAAAAATTTAGTAAGGAGCCATTGGCTCCTATAAGAAAAAAACTTAGGTGCCAAATGATTTTTTTTAGGTGCCACAGAATAAACATGTTTTATGCGTTTTATTTAAATTATTTATTTTACATTTTAACTTTTTAATCATACTGACGTGTTTATGTCTCATCTTTTCTTGACTTTATCAGCATTTTAATCCATCTTGTAGATGACCTGGGAATAAGCTAAATGTCTTTTCCAACTTGAAACATACAGTCATGCGTTGTTTATTACACAAAATCTGTACCAATATCATGGACCATAAGCATCACTTGGCCCCTGAGTATAGTTTGGGGTCCTCCTCAATGCATTCTGTAAATGTTGTCATACTCTCTTAAAAATAAAGGTGCTTCATGATACCATAGAAGAACCTTTTTTTCCTGTCTAAATGGTTTCATAAAGAACCTTTAACATTTGAAGACAATAACAGATTATGAAAAGGTCAGAAAGAGATTGTTCTTCAAAGAGCCTTTGACTGAATGATTCTTTGTGGAACCAAAATTATTATGTGAAGAACCTTTTAAGCTCCTTTATTTTTAAGAGTGCATGTCTTTCACACTTTCAGTCTGTTTTTCTTAATTAGTAAAATTAAATTTTATAGGAGGAGTTGAATCATGTAGACAACAGGTTAAGTAAAAATATTAAAATTCAATAGCTCATAAATATAGCAAAATGCTCCTCTTTATAGTTATTTTTATAGCTGACTGATGAGCTTATGGACACCGAAAGGTTACTGAGGTTAATATTACGTTGCAATGTTTACAAGCTTTACACGTTTTCCGCAGTTTGAAAGTGTTGTACTGTAGAATCTCTTATAAAATAGCCTACCTTTTGATGTTAATTCATGTTCATTATGTACTCTAGTAGTAAAGAGCAAGGTATGATAGGTTCACGTGCTGCTTGAACTGAGGCACTACTCGCGATCGCGCCTGCCGCGTTAGGGGCCGTTCACATGTCGCGTCTTTTGCGCGCTCAAGTTCGTTATTTCAAATGTATGCGTGCGTGCTCATATTGGAAGCGACGCGCTCGTTTTTTTCCAGGCGCGCCCGCACCGCATCGAGTTAAAAACATCTCAACTTTTCTGAATCCCGCAAGCGCACCGCAGGTCATGTGACAAGAACCAACCAATCAGCTTTATCCTTTCCAGTACCAACGTTGAAAGCTCAGCGAAGATGAAGGAACAGCTAATCATAGCTGTATATGGATAGCCTTTTTTAAATAAATTTAGTAACAGAGCTACTGCAAGCGATGTTTAGTGCTGCAAAACCATTTATCCTTTGCTGAAATTTATGGAGAGAGCAGGTCACGGCTGCTTAGCAACGGCAGACAGCTCAGGAGCGCAAGAGCCCGAAGGCTTTTGGAAAAAAATCAGAGAGCGGCGCGCCTAGCGTTTTCCACGCGTTTTTAGGCGCGATATGTGAACGGCCCCTTAAAGAGCACCAAAACCTGTATTTATTGTTTGAATTTTATGAATTTGGAATAATTTTAAAGCTGATACTTTGTAAATTAAAAAGTAACAAAGCACAAGGCTTTTTGCGATTACTGGACGGCAAGAGCACTTAAAAAAATGAAGTTCATGCATTAACAGAACACAGCATTGACTAAAATCTTGTTAAGAAGAAGCCTATGATTATAAACGAGAACTGTTAACGATATTACCAATATCCACACAGATGACAGCTTTACCTGTTGTAGTTGGTTCAAGTTATGAACGAAATAGACGCTGTTTTTCTGCACTCTCTCTTCAAGACTCCATCATTTCTCTCTCGCGCGCGTTTATCAGGTGTGTGTCAGCGCTACTGCGCGGCAGATGAGGACTGTTTAAAACTCTTTTTGCCACTAATGGCAAATGCGCATTCTCTCAATGCGCGAACATAACAAAAGATGTGAATGCAAAACAATCAGGAAAAAAGGCATTACATGCAATTTTTAAGAGATAGCATGTAAACACATAGGCCTAGTCACCTCAGCAAAAACTTCACTCGCATTTTAATATTTATGGTCGCAAATGCGACCGTTTTAGTCGCAGTTTGGAGCCCTGTATATATATATATATATATATATATATATATATATATATATATATATATATATAATGACTGCATTTAAGACAAATTGTAATATCAACATTAAGTCTGATCCACATTTAAGCTTATTAACACATTTAAGATTTAATTTTGGCATTTTTGATATATGACAGAATAGGAGCAGATAAGAGCCAGGTTTTTATACTGTAGTTCTAATAATAATCTAAAACCATAAAATGCTACTTTCAATAAAATAAATGTTAAATATAATATAATATAATATAATATAATATAATATAATATAATATAATATAATATAATATAATATATAACCCGAATTCCGGAAAAGTTGGGACGTTTTTTAAATTTTAATAAAATGAAAACTAAAGGAATTTAAAATCACATGAGCCAATATTTTATTCACAATAGATAACGTAGCAAATGTTTAAACTGAGAAATTTTACACTTTTATCCACTTAATTAGCTCATTTAAAATTTAATGCCTGCTACAGGTCTCAAAAAAGTTGGCACGGGGGCAACAAATGGCTAAAAAAGCAAGCAGTTTTGAAAAGATTCAGCTGGGAGAACATCTAGTGATTAATTAAGTTAATTGATATCAGGTCTGTAACATGATTAGCTATAAAAGCTTTGTCTTAGAGAAGCAGAGTCTCTCAGAAGTAAAGATGGGCAGAGGCTCTCCAATCTGTGAAAGACTGCGTAAAAAAATTGACGAAAACTTTAAAAACAATGTTCCTCAACGTCAAATTGCAAAGGCTTTGCAAATCTCATCATCTACAGTGCATAACATCATCAAAAGATTCAGAGAAACTGGAGAAATCTCTGTGCGTAAGGGACAAGGCCGGAGACCTTTATTGGATGCCCGTGGTCTTCGGGCTCTCAGACGACACTGCATCACTCATCGGCATGATTGTGTCAATGACATTACTAAATGGGCCCAGGAATACTTTCAGAAACCACTGTCGGTAAACACAATCTGCCGTGCCATCAGCAGATGCCAACTAAAGCTCTATCATGCAAAAAGGAAGCCATATGTGAACATGGTCCAGAAGCGCCGTCGTGTCCTGTGGGCCAAGGCTCATTTAAAATGGACTATTTCAAAGTGGAATAGTGTTTTATGGTCAGACGAGTCCAAATTTGACATTCGTGTTGGAAATCACGGACGCCGTGTCCTCCGGGCTAAAGAGGAGGGAGACCTTCCAGAATGTTATCAGCGTTCAGTTCAAAAGCCAGCATCTCTGATGGTATGGGGGTGCATAAGTGCATACGGTATGGGCAGCTTGCATGTTTTGGAAGGCTCTGTGAATGCTGAAAGGTATATAAAGGTTTTAGAGCAACATATGCTTCCCTCCAAACAACGAAAGGAAGGCCTTGTTTATTTCAGCAGGACAATGCAAAACCACATACTGCAGCTATAACAACAGCATGGCTTCGTCGTAGAAGAGTCCGGGTGCTAACCTGGCCTGCCTGAAGTCCAGATCTTTCACCTATAGAGAACATTTGGCGCATCATTAAACGAAAAATACGTCAAAGATGACCACAAACTCTTCAGCAGCTGGAAATCTATATAAGGCAAGAATGGGACCAAATTCCAACAGCAAAACTCCAGTAACTCATAGCCTCAATGCCCGGACGTCTTCAAACTGTTTTGAAAAGAAAAGGAGATGCTACACCATGGTAAACATGCCCCGTCCCAACTATTTTGAGACCTGTAGCAGAAATCAAAATTGAAATGAGCTCATTTTGTGCATAAAATTGTAAACTTTCTCAGTTTAAACATTTGCTATGTTATCTATGTTCTATTGTGAATAAAATATTGGCTCATGTGATTTGAAAGTCTTTTAGTTTTCATTTTATAAAAATTTAAAAAAACGTCCCAACTTTTCCGGAATTTGGGTTGTAATATAATATAATATAATATAATATAATATAATATAATATAATATAATATAATATAATATAATATAATATAATATAATATAATATAATATAATATAATATAATATAATATAATATAATATAATATAATATAATATAATATAATATAATATAATATAATATAATATAATATAATATAATATAATATAATATAATATAATATAATTTTAATTTCAACTAGATGCCAAGGCAACATTTCTCATTTTAATTTATAATTTAAATTACATTTTATTTATTTAATTTTTTTATGTACTGAAATAACAAAAAAAGTAAATAGACAAAAAAATAAAAATAAAAGAAAACTACTATAATGACAAAAACACAAAACAATATTATTAATTGTTAACTTCAATGAAAATGGAAAATATAAATATATAAATTATGTATACACTGAAAAAAATTAATACTTTTATTTAATGAGTATTTATTAAATGGATCAAAAGTTACAGTAAAGATGTTCATGATGTTTAAAAAAAAATTATTTCAAATAAATACTGTTATTTTAATCTTTCGATTCATGAAAGAATCCTGAAAAAGAATGTATCATGGTTTCCACAAGAACAACGGAATATTTTCAGCATTGATAATAATAAGAAACACAGAGGCTCTTACTTCCGTCATCTCTGCTCCCGTGTCTCTCAGCAGAGGTGGCTGCATGCAGGAGAGAAGAGCGGTGCTGGCCGGAGTGATGATGATGATGGTGGTGATGATGATTGTGCTGAGGAGGGCGAGGGATATAAGGTGGGTTCTCCGTCCGGTGAGAGCCTTCGTCCCTCGATGAGGATGCCATCTGGATGAAGACGTCCGGTGGAGAACCCAGAACCAGCCCCGCAGCCTGGAAGGGAGAGGAGGGCACGTTCCCAGCAGAGACGCCCACCAGACCAGAGAAAAGCTGCTGGGACGGTGTAGGAGAGTCTGGCTTCAGACAGTCAAACACTCCTCCTTCATCAAGACTGCTCTCTGAACCGAGAGTTTGACTCCTGTTCCTTCAATAACAAGAAAGCAGGCTGCATTAACACTACCAGGCATAAAGCACTGGTCTGATATATATATATATATTTATTTATTTTTGAGTTCTGGGCTTCCAATACAGCTCATAACTACATAACATCAAAGAGTAATGTTATGAAATATTACTGAAATTTAAAATAACTGTTTCCTATCTGGCATATTTTTTAAATGTCAGTGTTACATGATACTTTAGAAATCATTCTAATATGCTTCATTTTTATTGGCACTCCATTTTAAAAAATTGTTCTTATTATTATTATCACATGTTGAATACAGTTTTTGCTGCAAAATATTTTTGTGGAAATTGTGATGCATTTCTTTTTAGAATTATTTGATGAAATAAAATTCAAAATAGCAGCATTTGTTTGAAATAGAAATATTTTGTAACTTTATATGGTATATGTCTTTACTGCCATGTCTGTTCAATTTAATATGTCCTAGCTGAATAAAAGTACTAACTACTTTCTTTCTTTTTTTAAATCTTACTTACCATAAACTTTTGAAAGGTAGTGCATCACGGTTTCCACTAAAATATTAAGAAACAAAATCTGTTTCAGCATTGATAGTAAATATGAATTCGCATATTACAGGAAACAGTTCATTTTAAGTGTAATAATATTTTTATGCTTTTGTGATCAAATAAATGCAGCCTTGGTGAGCAACAAGAAACTTTTCAAAACATTGCAAAATCTTAATCATTTCAAACATTTAAACAACTAAGGCTACATAATATGAATTGCTTTGTATCTAATTTCTAACTTCTCATGTTTCCCATGCATTTAGTCACTTCCCCTTTGTCTGTTTGTCATGTTACAGTGACTTAACTGGTGAAGCTGGTTAACTAAGGATGGTTCAGGTTAGAAATCCTAATGCTGAGACCGAATCCTGGTGACCAGATAAATCATTGTTTTAGTAGGATGGGAAAATGGAAACACGTTTAGACCAGATGAGTAAAGTCCAACCTTTCTGGCGGCATGCCTTCAGTGTTGCTGCTGTGGCGTCTCTGCATGGCACCCACTTTATCACCAGGAGTTCCAAAACTGAAACACAGGTTAATGAAAAATATTGTAAAGACTTCAGCCTATCAAAGTATGTACATACAACAATACAAATTCAATTGTAAAAAAGGATATTGTATAAAAGTGTTGTGGCTACTGAAACACATAAAAATAATAGAAAATGTTTAGATTATGAAACTGCAGGAGAGACATATATATATATATATATATAGTTTAGTATAGATGGATATCAAATTACTATATTTTAGCCTATATTTACCATGGTAAAAGTTTATAACCATATAGATAGATAGATAGATAGATAGATAGATATCGTTCTATTGAAAGAAAGAAAGAAAGAAAGAAAGAAAGAAAGAAAGAAAGAAAGAAAGAAAGAAAGGCTACTGTGAAAATTACATTTTCACATATAACATTTTTAGAAGTGAAGAAATAATAACTATTATATTAGGACAAAATTATATTTCTACGTTACTGTAACAAGTCCTGAATGAACACGAGCCTTTGAATGTTGAATTGTGCTGTTTTCGAGTTAAATATCTTAGAAACGAGCAGAATTCTCTTACCTTCACCATAGCTTACAACAGACACGCACAAAAGAATCTTTAACCGCTGTTTTTCGCGATATTTTTTAACAAAGACCTCAGAAATGTCAAGGCATCACTCAGTGATGCAGGCTGTGGAGCGGATGCGAATCCATCTGTTTCCGGAAGTACACAAGGTAGGCAGCCAATCACGACGCGTCGTTGCTCCGCATTTCCGCGTGGAGAGAGAGCTGTTGTTATGCAGCTTGTTTTCTGCAATACTTAATTTTATAAACAATTTACTACCTAAACCAGTAATCTCGTAATATACCTGTGATCGCGAACATTAGAATCGATTAATTAGACTCTCGCCGCGCAAGCTTCAATCGAATTGATAACAGACTGGTTTTGTTTGTTTTGCAGCTCTATCTGTCAGTATGAGACACATGAATGTATAATCTTCATTCTAAGCATTTCATGCATAAAATGGGTTAAATGTTTATAAAACTCACTGTTTGACAACTAACGACAGCAATCGATCTCTATCGGCGGCCTGTGTCGAATAACGGTGGCATATCGTATTCTCCGATCAGCAGATCGCTGCATGTGACAGTGAATGCAGGTGATGCAAGAGATGCTGTGTTGAGTGTATCGGCTGCATCTCTCTGTCTGAGATCAGCAGTGCTGTTTATTTAGCGCCATCGCATCTAACTACCTGGACCTGGTGCACATCCAGAAGAACGCCTCCATGGTGTTCCGCCGGCTCTTGCGCAAGCGCTGGGTTCTGGGGGTCGTGTTCGGATTGTCGCTCATCTACTTTCTCTCCAGCACCCTCAAACAGGTTTGCAGTGATGCTGTTGTGTCCCCACTAGGGATATATATATATATATATATATATATATGTGTGTGTGTGTGTGTGTGTGTGTGTGTGTGTGTGTGTGTAAGTCTCCTATGCTCAACAAGGGTGCATTTGTTTAATAAAAAAAATCCAAACTATTGTCTTTATTGCAATATATTTTACAATATGTAATTTATTCATGTGATGCAAAGCTGAATTTTTAGCATCATCACTCCAGTCTTCAGTGTCACACGATCCTTCAGAAATCATGCTGATTTGCTGTTTTAGTTATTATGGATGATAAATTATTAAAAAATATTCTTCTTATTACCAAACAGCTTTTGCTTTATTTATGTATTTATTTTAAATGTGGTTTCTATTTTTCAGGATTATTTGACAAATAGAATGTTTGGAAAAACAGCATTTATTTGCAAACTTTTGTAACATTATAAATGTCTTTACTGTCATTTTCCATCAATTTAACATTCGCTTGCTGAATAAAAGGATTCATTTTTTTAATGGTTGGTAGAGTATCATGGTTTCCATAAGAAGCAAGTAAAACAATAATTCAGCACAACTAATAATGTTAATAATCATAATAATAATAATAAATGTTTCTTGAACAGCAGATCAGCATATTAGAATGATTTCTGAAGGATTGTGTGACACTGACGACTGGAGTAATGATGCTGAACATTTAACTTTTCCTTCACAGGAAATTAATTACATTTTAAAATGTATTCAAAAAGAAAAGAGTTATTTAAAATGACAATATTACATTTTAAGGTATTTGTGATACTTGGTGAGCATAAAAGGCATAATTCAAAAACAATCTTTTGAGAGTTTAATATTTCCAGTATGAAAAGTAAATTTAACTGTTTAATTTTTTGTTGTTTTTCAAGTGTTCTATTCCCTGACATTGTTCTAATCGGAATGATGATACCAATAAAACAGTAATGAATCTATTTGATTTGTTCTCACCAAGCTCCTGAACTAGCTTGACCCGTAATGGTTTCTTGCTCAGCTCAACACCACTCCAGAGAGGTAATGAAGCATATAATGGCAAAGGAATGATATTTTAGTTTGTGACGTATTGTGTACAGGAGGAGCGAACGGTCCGTGATCGGACCCTCCTGGAGGTGAAGGACTCAGATCATCACATCCAGTGGAAGGTCAAGTTCCTCCTGGGCAACAGCAGCAGGCAGATCTCTCAGTGCAGAAACTCCATTCAGGGAAAGAGCCTTCTCACAGATGAACTGGGTAAGTGATTGGGATAAACTGTTATATATTTATACTGTTATATGTATATACAATCTACAGTAGACAACATTGAAGTGGATCAAAAAAGTTAATCAAAGTTGGTTTTAAAGATAAATGATAAATGGCCTTTTATGTTTTTTCATTGAAGCGTGTAATAAAATTAGAATAAGAACTTAAATGTGTACTTTACCTGTATTTCCTCTATTAGTTATGTAAGCAAAAAAGCCTAAAATCTCAAAATTGACATGTAGTTTCTAACCACACAATGCTTTAATGTGCAACTGTTAACAGGTCCCTGAGTTTTTGTGTATTCGCTGATGTAACCAGTGTTCTCTTTTCTTTCTCTGCAGGTTATGTGTGTGAGAGGAAGGATTTGCTGGTGAATGGATGTTGTAACGTTAATGCTCCCAGCTCAAGCCAGTATGTCTGTAAAAGCTGTCTGGCCAATGGCTGTTGTAGCGTCTATGAGTACTGCGTTTCCTGTTGCCTCCAACCAGATAAGGTACTTCAAACAACAAGAATCAAGGGGGAAGTAAACTTTTGAACGGGATAATTTTTATAAATTCACCTTTTATTTTCACTTCTGGACTATATGTAAAGATGTTTTATCTGAAATATCTTATTCAGGTCACTAATTCAACAATAACATGCATTTGTATAACCCCTTTTTAGGGCTGTTCAAAAAATCGAATGCGATTTTCATGCGCATCTTGTGGGTAAAGGCTCCTGTGATTAGTAGTATATCTCCAGCACGTGCGTTCAGATCAGGATTGCCAGCTTTTCAAAACAAAACCTGCCTAATTACTTCTCAAAACTGGCCCAATCGTGTTTCATTCCGGGCGATAAAATAAAAATTTTTTGGCGGGGTTCCCTTGGTAAAATTTGCATTTTGGCGGCAAAACGTCACATTATATATATTGCGGTCACATCGACACGCGGACATGGAAAACAACCGCAGACTTTGCAACACTGGTTGGCCTTTACTACACAGAGCCGTAGTTCACTGACAATCTACAAACAAACAAATTTTAATATTACAAAAAAGATACCCCAAGTAAATACAAAATGCAGTTTTGAAACGATGGTTTGAATTAATTAGGGAAAAAAACTGTCCAAACCTGCCTGGCACTACGTGAAAAAGTAATTGCCCCCTAAATCTAATAACTGGTTGTGCCACCCTTTGCTGCAACAACTGCAATCAAGTGTTTGCGATAACTGGCATTGAGTCTTTCACATCACTGTGGAGGAATTTTGGCCCACTCTTCTTTGCAGAATTGTTTTAATTCTGCCACATTTTAGTGTTTTCGAGCATGAAAGGACTGTTAAAGGTCATGCCACAGCATCTCAATTGGATTTTAATCTGGACTTTGTCTTGGCCACTCCAAAACCATAATTTTGTTTTTCTTGAGCTATTCTGAAGTTGTGTTTGGGATCATTGTCCTGCTGCATAACCCAAGTGTGCCTGAGCTTGAGGTAAGTAACTGATGGCTGGACATTCTCCTTCAGGATTTTTTGACAGAGTGCAGAATTCATGGTTCCATTAATTATGGCAAGTCATCCAGGTCCTGAAGCTGTAAAGCAGCCCCAGACCATCACACTACCACCACCATGTTTGACTGTTGGTATGATGTCCTTTTTATGAAATACTGTGTTGGTTTTACGCCAGATGTAACGGGACACACACCTTCTAAAAAGTTCAGCTTTGTTGCATCAGTCCACAGAATATTTGCCCAAAAGTCTTCAAGATATTCAAGATATTTTTGGCAAATGTGAGATGAGCCTTTGTGTTATTTTTTTCAGCAATGGCTTTTGCCTTGGAACTCTCCCATGGATGCCGTTTTTGCCCAGTCTCTTTCTTATTGTTGAATCATGAACACTGACCTTAATTGAGCCAAGTGAGGCCTGCAGTTCTTTAAATGTTGTTCTGGGTTCTTTTATGACCTCTTGGATGAGCCGTCATTGCGCTCTTGAAGTAATTTTGGTAGACCGAGCACTCCTGTGAAGGTTCACCACTGTTCAAAGTTTTCTCCATTTGTGGATAATGGCTCTGACTGTGGTTTGCTGGAGTCCTAAAGCCTTAGAAATGGCTTTATAACCCTTTCCTGATTGATACATGTCAACGATTTCGTTTCTCATCTGTTCTTAAATTTCGTTAATTCGCTTTGCTCTTTAAGCATGCTTCAATTTGTCAGACTATTTAACTGATTTCTTGATCAACAGGTCTGCCAGGTATCAGGCCTGGGTGTGGCTAGAGAGATGAGTGTGTGTGTGTGTGTGTGTGTTTGTGTACAGTATTTGAAAACAAAGTTAGGCCACTTTAATTGGAAACTCTCCTCTGACATGACACGTCTATCTCTCTTCTGCTGTCTTCCTATCAGCAACCTCTATTGGAACGTTTTCTAAACCGAGCAGCAGAAGGGTTCCAGAACCTCTTCAACGCCGTGGAAGATCATTTCGAGTTGTGTCTTGCCAAGTGTCGTACTTCCTCACAGGTGAGCATCATTCACTCTGAATGTAGCTTCAAAAATGAAAACAGTCTGTTTAAACTTAAGTATCTCACATGGATGCCAGTCAATGAAAGCTGCTCACCATGCCATGTTTTATCAGGCAGAAGTAAATCGTTCTTGCTGTTGTCTTGTTTCAGAGCGTCCAACATGAAAACACCTACAGGAACTCGCAGGCAAAGTACTGCTACGGCGAGAGTCCACCAGAGCTGCTGCCTATATGACTCTTGAATAATCGCTTTGAATAATGAAGGAGATTTCTTGCAGGTCTTCTCAGGGGCCCCGATGGGCCAATAAATGAACAGTAATCTGAGTGCACAATCATAAAGACTTGAAAGAGACTTTACACTACATAAGTGCGTAGTATCCCTATTTACCTCATCAGTGATGAACATATGGTCAGAGACTCCGCCCATGTCTTTTTTTTTCCATTTGTCATGCTAATATAAGGCCACTTTTTTGGTAACCTGGCTAATTTTATCTTTGGGTGGGATTCCAGAAGGAGTCATTGTGTTGTTGCTTTATACTAAAAACACTCATGGAAACACATGGAATGCACCTCAGACAGTTTGACATCACCCTTCACACCCAGGGTCTGTGTGAGCTCAGATTTATGTTTGCAATCTGCCTGTCCACTACTATATGTTAATTTAATAAAGTAAATGTGATTTTCTGTAGCTTTACAATTGAGGATGTTTCTGTCATTCCAGACTTCTCTACTTCTCTACAGAACGTCTTTGGTTAAATACAAGGTCATCTGTGTCATAATAAAAAATTTTAATTTGCTCTTCCACTAATTAAGGCCTTAAAACATCTTAAATTGAAACAGAAAGTCTTACATTAATAAAGCCAATATTACATATTACATGCACTGGGGAAATAATAAATGTCTGTATTTGTGTCTTGTTTTCCAATACAAATATTCATAAACCAGGATAGATTTACTTTAGATAAATAAATGAAGATCTGTAGTTTTTTTTTTTTTTTTTTTTTTTGAGAAATTCATTCTTATATATATATATATATATATTTTTTATTTTTTTTTCTGCTAATTCAGATGCATTTCTAGAAAAAATTGACAGAATTTATATTTAAATATATAGAAATATGTACAGAATTTATATTTAAATATAATATATATATATATATATATATATATATATATATATATTTACTTTATTTACAAATTTACTTTGGCCTAATGGGAGATATTTACATTTATTTTTAAAGTGAAAGTATAAATTCACTACTTGAACATTTAAACAGTCCATTGCTCATGTATCATTGTCAAGTTTCAGTTCCAATTTAAGAGATGACCCATAACTCTTGAAGGGAGAGGGATTTTGAAATATGAACATAGCAATAAGGAAATGCATTATAATTTGGCTTATTTTACATTAGAAAGAATGCTGCCATATTTGACTTGATGCTTAGATGATGATTAGATGCCTGCTGAATTTCTTTCTGAACAAGAATAAGCACGGTTAAAGTTTCTTTTACTCTTTACACTAATATGAGTGTAGATTTACCTCCAAATACTGGTGTTCTGTTCTGTAAACATAGTTTTCACAAATGTTCACACAAACTGCCAACAGCCCAAATTAAGAAGCCACTTGGGGATACATGCCTACTATTAACCAATTAATCATCCTGATCATTCAAAACAAAACAAAAAAAAACATCTGCACTGAAATTAGAAAATTAACAAGCTTTTTCATGGCCACAAATGACAATTTGATTAATGACGGTCACTGGAGACTATAGTATTACACCGCAGACTTAAGATCGAGTCAACCACCTGCTTCCTGCTTGTACAATTAACATTCTAGGATTTTACACTCGGCTCCTAGAATTCAACAAAATTGTTATAGTTGTATTTTATTGACTATGTATGAAGCAATATTAATATAAATACTGTTTGTATAATGTTAAACATTGTGGCAGTATTTCTTTTACTCAAATTACAATATATTGCATTCGTTTTTGTAAATTGCATTAAATTATGATTATAAATAACAAGTATTGTGATACAAAATATTTATGAAGTAACAAATATTCTCATTAATTATTGCAACAAAATCAAAATACAAAATATTGAAAAGCAGAAAAAAATGTATTTTATTGTATTAAAAATTACGATGCAAAACAATACATATGAAGTAACATTAATATAAATATAATTTTTGTAAACGCTTTGAATCCTTTGAATTTGTAATGTTAAATGGAGTACCAGTATTTTTACTCAAAAAACTAAATAATGAAAAATGTAAAAAGTATTACAAATGTATTTTTGTTAAACACTGAGAATATTTTTCTTAAAATACAAAATACTGAAAAGGTGTAAATAAATTATTATAAATAAACAAACATTAAATTGTAATAAATTACAATCCGGAACAACATGGATTAAGTAACAATAATATAAATATTTTTTGTTAAATAGTATGAATATTTCTAACTCAAAATACATTTTGAAAAGTGCAACAAAAAAAATATATATATATATATATATATGTATATATATATATATATATATATATATATATATGTTACAAATAAATATTTAAAAAATGGTTGGAAAAATTAACATGAGAACATACTGCAAAAATCTGGTAATAACTGAATCGAGGAAGTGAAAAAATAAGGACTAGATGTAAATGAAATGCATTATTTCTTTGGTGTCAAGCATGTTTCAGTAAGGGTCGTTTGGTGGAATCCAGAAAACCGTTTACCATGTCACCCAGAAATTCTACAGAGGTCTGAAGAACAGTGCGGGCCCACTGTTTTCTTCTATATGTGTCTTTAAACGGGAAGTCAGGCTCTGGAATCCTTGTACAATTAACCTCTGCAACACAGTGCTTGGTAAGAAACAGAGCTTTTACATTGTGTTCTATTTCTTCAAGAATAGGATTTGTGGAATCATGTAGGTCACTTAGGTGTTGATGTATCAACTGAAGAGCTTCATGCATGAAGTGAAGTCCACACTGAGCTTTCTGCATTTTCTCTTCACGGGACAAATTCTTCAAGTGAAGCTCTGAGATAGGGTTCGGCCATGGTTTAACATCATTTTCCTTTTCTGAGAGCTGAAGAGAAAGAGAGAGATGGTTCACGCATTAAAACAAAAGCCTTTGCATTATCATTTACAAACTCGGCAGTTTCCTGTTAAATCATAGTTTGAAATGAAATGTCATGTAATGATTGAGAAATAATTATGAACTGTAGAGAGAATTTATTTCTGATAGCTGGACATATCAATACATTGCCACAATTTTGGTCAATACACTATAACCTACTGATCTCACGATATGATACTCGCACACTTTAAATAAAACCAAAATAGACCAAATGTTAAATTTGGCAGGTGCTTTCATCCATTCAAGGTACATGTGTTCTACTGTTTGAGCTACAAGCTTTATATTTTTTACTTATTCACTGAAATATTTATGATTCTGCTTAGATGAAAAAAGGACACTTTTCAAAATAAATCTCGTCACTTAAATATTTTTTCACTAATCACCTAAAAAAAAATAATGTAAAACATGACTGTAACAGACTAAGTCCATATCATAATTATCATAGTCATAATACACTGTAATTTATTTATTTATTTATTTTTGTAAATAAAAATTAATGGAGTAGAAAATCATTTGATTTCTGATTTGACTACAACAAAATTTCACATTTAATTTACTCACATTTTAAAACTTGCACCAGTAATAATACTAAGAGTCAATAAACTAAAACATAACAGTGGCACCATAAAACATTTGAGCACTAAATTAAAATGAGTCACTGCATTATATACCTAAATATAAAAGAGTGGCAAACTCTGCATTCATGTCCAGTTTAAAAAATACAAATACAAAAAAATCACCTTGAGACCAGTTGGTAAAAATACACTGAACAAATATTGAGAATTATTTGTTGGTTAGATATTATTTTATATATGTGAAGCAGTGACAGTCAGACACTGTTAACTGTGGCTTGAAAACCGCTACTGTAAAAAATCTTTCAAATCATTTTATACGACTAATAACAAATTCAGAATATTTTTACAGTGTTTCTTGACCTAATTAAAAATTTTGATCGGATCAGTTTTTTTCACCAAACACAGAAACAGATTACTTACGAATTTCTTCAACAGATGTTCAATTTTGGGCTTTGTGTAATTGATGCGGTCTAAACATCTGTTTGTCGGTCTGCATGTCATCTCCTGGCTCATCATTAAAATCCACCAAATCAGAAGTCCTAAAAACAAATGTACGGTTAATGTCAGGCATAAAACGCTATGTACAGCAAACACAGTGAATCTCAGAAAGTCAAACTATAGTTCATACTAAAATTGACATTTAACTTACCTGTTTTTAGCTCCATGGTGAAAATTCACAGTATCTTTTTTTACTCTGTGTGCTAGAGCAACTCTTCAGAGTATGATATGTTTTCATGCTCAAATCTGTCAACTTTCCATCTTTTATACTCCTGTGACTGCTGTGACTGCTTAGTCACAAGAAAGGAAATGTGTCTAAGGATGTTATCTCATACTTACAAACACTTTCGATTAAACTTAAGACGTTAAAATGCTTATCTTCTTTGCGGCTGGTTTTGAGCTGATAGGTGTGAGATCATGCTGGGATATTTATTTGCCTGATTTTGAACGAACATGTGATACACGCTTAGATTCTGTAGGTAAATCTGAAGTGCTCAGGATGCCTGTCCTCATAATCACTGTTTATGACAATTCATTTCATGAGATGTCCTGATCTTGTGATGTATGATTAAATTCTGTAAAATCCCTATTTTTACTTTTAGTTGAGAGATGATGAAAATCCAAGTGTTATGTTGCCTTGAATGTGAATGTAATGTGGCACTTTGTGACTTTGTAAAGTTTCGTTTTTACGGGGTTCTTTGTTACAAACACAGTAGGTTATGTCAGTTTATCAGCCCATGCATTAGGACACATTTAAATACATAGGCAGACATTATTCACTTTCTGTTGAATTTGGAATTTGTGTGACCGCATTTGTCATAACCTAGATGTGATTTCACATGTGAATTAGTTCCTGGGAATGTAGTGGGAGATACAGTATGTATTATTTTTACTCATAAGTCATTTCTTTTTCAATTTACTTTTTGGAGATTTCCATTCATGCTGCTCAAAAGAAACGTAGTACAGTATACGTGGGAGATGTTTTGCTTTCCAAGTATTGTGGCCTAGTGTTAAAGTTAAGTTCATAACAGACCACACACTGAGGTGAGCGACCCAGTGATAAACATGTTACTTTGAATCGTCTGTTTTGTACGTAATGTAATCTAATGTCTCAACTACTAGGCTAACACTAAAAAGTATGCTATATGCAATCTGTCTGCATTTGTTATTCTCTCGCCTCTCTGCAAAACCAAGCACACAGGTCCTGTCACAAATGTGTTGTTTTCTTCGAAAATAATTTTTGTCAGTCATTTTTAGCAATGATCTTATGAACTCTTTAGGAATATGTAATGGATAATATGCACGCCGTTTCATATGCACGCCAAAGTAAATTTTTGCTTTGCAATTATTGCAAAACTACAGCAGTAACAGGAAAGTGACAAAAACATTTAATTCCAAAAATATATTTGACCCACGTCAGATTCCTCAATCTATTTGAAACTGCACGTCAAGGTTTTGCGAGGGAAAATCAATAACGCTGTGAGGAAATGCAAATGCATGCTTTACAAAGTCTTTCTGACCACTTCCTTCTTTCTGCTCTATAAGAACATGGAAAGTATTCGAGATAACACTGCACACAGATCTTCAGTGTGATATCCATTCTTATTTGATAATTGTTCAAAGCTAATTGACTTCTCCATCCCAGATTCAAAATTCAAATGAAACGATTTTCCCCATTATTGACATATCAATTTCAATTTTGTCATTTTAACTGGTTTCTCAATGCTGTGGTGCCAAGAAGTATTTTGACTTTAAAGCCACACACTAATTCATCAGAAAACATATCATCAATGTAAGTGACTATAGACAATTATATCAGACCTTTGTCAAGAAATAACTTCTCTTTTATGAGACATTTGAACAATGACTTTGCAAATACCTCAAGGTGACACCCTACCTTAATTATTATTATGCTTCTCAAATTAGAATGTCAAGGAAAAGTTCATTTATTTTAGTAATTCAACTCAAATTGTGAAACTCATGTATTAAATAAATTCAGTGCACACAGACTGAAGTAGTTTAAGTCTTTGGTTCTTTTAATTGTGATGATTTTGGCTCACATTAAACAAAACCCCACCAATTCAATCTCAACAAATTAGAATATGGGGACATGCCAATCAGCTAATCAAACACCTGCAAAGGTTTCCTAAGCCTTCAAAATGGTCTCTGACAATCATTGATACCCTTCACAAGGAGTGTAAGTCACAAAGATTAACTGCCAATAAGGTGGCTGTTTACAGAGTGCTGTATCCAAGCATGTTAACAGTAAGTTGAGTGGAACGAAAGTGTGAAAGAAAAAGATGCACAACCAACCTGTGACAATCAAGACCAGGATCTAAATGCGGATGAATGAATAAAGAGTTAATTAGCTCTGAGGACTAATCAGTAGAATAACTAAATCGCCAGCACTCCGTCAGGAAGACCAGCGGGGAGACTTCACCGGCATCAGCCAGACAGCGGCGAGGGAATATGACGAGCCTGCAGCGGAAACCAGCGTCAAAATACGTTAATCAGGGATAACAAGAGGGGCGGAGAAAACAACGGAGATCGTGAAACACCTGGCGAGCCATCAAAACAAAAAACCATGTGCTCCAGGGCAACAAAAGCCCCCACCTAGATTGTGACACAACCGTGAGAACCACAGCCTTATGATGATTGTCAAGCAAAATCGATTCAAGAATTTGAGTGAACTTCACAAGGAATGGGCCGAGGCTGCGGTCAGGACATCAAGAGCCACCACACACAGACGTGTCAAGGAATTTGGCTACAGTTGTCGCATTCCTCTTGTTAAGCCACTCCTGAGGCATCTTACCTGGGCTAAGGAGAAGAAGAAATGGACTGTTGCAAAGTCCTTTTTTCAGCAAGTTTTGTATTTCATTTGGAAACCAAGGTCCTAGAGTCTGGAGGGAGGGTAGAGAAGCTCATAGCCCAAGTTGCTTGAAGTCCAGTGTTAAGTTTCCACAGTCTGTGATGATTTGGGGTGCAATGTCATCTGCTGGTGTTGGTCCATTGAGTTTTTTGAAAACCAAAGTCACTGTACCATTTACCAGGACATTTTGGAGCACTTCATGCTTCCTTCAGCTGACCAGCTTTTTGAAGATGCTGATTTCATTTTCCAGCAGGATTTGGCACCTGCCCACACTGCCAAAAGTTGGTTAAAGGACCATGGTGTTGGTGTGCTTGACTGGCGAGCAAACTCACCAGACCTGAACCCCAGAGAGAATCTATTAGATATTGTCAAGAGGAAAATGAGAAACAAGAGACCAAACAATGCAGATGAGCTGAAGGCCACTGTCAAAGAAACCTGGGCTTCCATACCACCTCAGCAGAGTCACAAACTGATCACCTCCATGCCACGCCGAATTGAGGCGGTAATTAAAGTAAAAAAGAGGTCCTACCAAGTATTGAGTACATCTACAGTAAATAAACATACTTTCCAGAAGGCCAACAATTCACTAAATGTTTTTTTTTTATTATTGGTTTTATGAAGTATTCTAATTTGTTGAGATAGTGAATTGGTGGGTTTTTGTTAAATTTGAGCCAAAATCATCACAATGAAAAGTACCAAAGACTTAAACTACTTCCGTCTGTGTGCACTGAATTTAATACATGAGTTTCACAATTTAAGCTGAATTACTGAAATAAATGAATTTTTCCTCGACATTCTTAATTGAGAAGCACCTGTATATGTATATGGTAAAGGTACTTTTGCCACAGATACTGCATGTTATCAAAAATGACAAGGTAGATTTGCAAACGTCTACAAGAAAAAATGTAAATAGGGCTATAATTCCCCTAATATTCTGATAATGCTATTACAGGGCTTTGACTGAGTGAAAGGTGTTACAGCTACAGTACCACAGTGGGTTGTTTTCCTTCCTCCAGAGCTAGAGTAGGAAACCTGGGGCCTGTTTCATAAAACAAGTTTACCTAATAAGCCAGGCTTATTTCAGTTAGTCGGATTTATTTTGAACCAATCAGATGAAAATAAGTCAGACTAACTGAAATAAACCTGGTTTATTTGGTAAACTTGTTTCATGAAACAGGCCACTGCTCCTTTCTGCATTAGGAACAGTTTTGAGTTAATACTCCCTTGTGTGGTAGAAACAAGTAATTCACAAACACATATCTGAATCCTCAATCTGTATGCTGATAACGCAGTGGCATCATCACAGCACATCATCACACTCCCCTCTGATGAAATTAACAGAGCTAATCATGACACAGGAAAGTGTTCAAACAATGTTTTTATTCAGTCTGTTGTCATATCCTGCCCACAAATGCTTCATGCTTAGATCAGAGAACTTTTCTATATGCAACTAATGCAAATGTATGGCTTTGTGTCATAGATAAGCTGTGATGAAAATTGGCTGATAAAGTTAGTTGGAGATGGGTATACTTTTTAATGACCTGTATAAAAAATGTACCCTTTGCATCATAAACTTTTCCATTACCTATCTTTATCTTTAAACGGATAGACATGAAATAAAATGTCTTTTATTACAGTTATAATTATTATTCTATAACAGACAAGATATTTTAATGGACAAAGTGTATTTTTAGAGAATGTTTTACACAGTCAAGTTTGTATTTTTTATATTTTGCATTTAAGGATTAAGTGAACTAGATATCTGTAACAAGGGGTCAGTGGAGTTAGATCCATGTGCAGCTTTATTAATACACAATCCGAGTCAGACAGGCAATGCTCAATTTGCAGCATTAGAGACAATGTAGGCAAGGCAAAATCATTAACAGAATCCAGGAAAAAGGTTGGGGCAGGCAGCAGACAAACCACAGAGTAAATCCACAAGGCAGGCAGCGTCAAAAAGGCAGGCAGCAAACGATCAGCAAAGAAACAACAGGCCAGGTAGGCAACAGAGAATCAAACAGGGAAATAATGCTCAAAAATGCAGTAGCAAAATACGAATTTGCGATGAAGGCTGGGAGAGAGCGGTTTAAATAGTCCAGGAAATGACTGACACCTGTGCAGGTGATCAGCCCCAGGCATGGGTTAAAACCACAGCATTATAATGATGAGGGTTATTTTTTATATTATTATATATTGAAAAAAGAGAAAACAGTTAAAGTATGTTTATTATGATATTTGTGATCATTGAAAGGTAGTGCTTTTTACATGAACATATGTATCATCAATTTCAGTGATTATTATTTTGTTGTACAGCTAGCAACAAGATGCCTTCTGAGAGATATTTCCTAATATAATCAACTAATTCCACATGCTACCTAAAGAAATAACGTTCCCTGATTTTAATCACGATCTGATTCAATTTAATAATATTGGCTTTGGGAGTTGGAAAATAATTATTTTAATACGTCACAATTTTCATTATCAGGGTGTAAACTCATGTCAGTGGCTGCTGTTGTCTTTCTTCAAGCTTCACTCCCACATCTCTTTCATAGCTTTTCTCTTACAGGAAAATAGACCAAAAATAATTAGGACTTAAGCAATACACAATTTATTTTCCATTATGGCTGTATGGAATGATGTCCCTTCCAGTAATACCACCTGCAATGACCAAATTTAAAATGCTAATTCCTTCAAAATGACTTACAATACACATTGAATAAGTAGTATAATAAGTCAAACTCACTTTTCATGTCTGTTGTGTATGTGTTTTATGTACACACCGACACACACACATATATGTGTGTGTGTGTGTGAATTTATCTTACAAAAAACAAATGGTTGGTTGAGGGGGAAAAAAAATGTCCAGTACCTATTTGTCATACAATATAATTATAAATTTTTTATTATTTTATTATTAAAATATAGCAATAAGAAATAGGTTTAATGACTAACTTTTGCCACGTACTATAAATAATGTGTTAAATGTGGATAAAAAAATTATAGTAAATAAAAAGCTTATTCAATCACTTCATGTTGTATCACTTTTATGCAGTATTAAAGTTAGTATTAGTAATTTTAATACTATGCTAAAAATACATTTGAATAAATAAAGGATACAATTATTTCAGCAAGGAGAGTTCAAACATGTTTTATTAATTCTATTAAAATGTTACTAAACAGGCATATTAAAATTATGCGCTTCTCCGAACTAAATGTAACAATATTTTTTCAATTGTTGTGACTGCATGCATGGCCATTTAAACACATTTTAAAATAAAAGAAATGCCAGAAAACATTATTTATATAGTAGTTTAATGAACAAGCAGCACAGTTACAAACAAGGCATGTAATTCCTTTGACACTGTATAAAATGTACCAAAAATGACTTCAGATAAATGCATCTAGTCTACAAAATGCAAAAATAACAAATGCTCAGAATCATAACGGACTCGTTTACGAACACATTTTATGCACCAGTAACCTTGTTCTTTGTTGATATTGATAGAAATTAGATAAAATAAACATGAAAATAGCTCCTTAATGGCTGTAGAATTGCATTAACAAAAGTTATTTTTAAAATACAATTTTGATACCACTTTTATTGTTATGCTGCACTGGTGCCCTGAAATATAGATTGACTATATAAAGGAAAAATGTTAACCAAAAAATAAAATAAAAAAATAAGTGTTAGAAAATGCACAAAGTCCGACACAAAAAGTAACCCTAATTATTAAGCTAATATTTTGCATGTTGATGCTAGTGTTTCTGTTTCAGCAGCTCTTCTGAAAGCATTGAGCTTATTTGTAACAAAGATATATTTCTCTCTTAAAAAAAAAAAAAAAAAAAAAAAAAAAAAAAAAGTTTCATTCATTTACCAGTTCTGATTATCGTATTTGGAAAAAGTCATTTTTGGGCTCCTCAATAATCAAACGTCGCTGAGGTTAAGTGATTATTACGAAACAATTTCTTTAATTTGAATACTACTTGTGAAAATATTTGTGCTTGGTTCACTAGTAGTGAATTAATAAAAGGTCAAAAAAAAGTGTAAGGCCACATCGGAGCTGGGCATGTTTTAGAATTAGCAAAGGCAGAAATGTCCCAAGAGTCGTCAAACCTAACGATGTCATTAGGCAAGAGGCATTTCCTAAATCACACTGTTGATCAATTGAGAGTGACGCTAGAACCTGACCTCAATGAAACTCATAATTATTATCCATTTGTGGGCAAACTGCCACATCAAAAGATACTGATAAGTACTCATTTATTCATGCCTTTTCATGATGTGTGACTCAAGTGGCATACATTTCCAAACATTCTCAAAAAATTTGATTTCTCAATAATGGGTAAATCTCACAAAAAAACAAAAAACAAATTACATCTCAAATTCCCATCACTGTTATGTCCTTTTACTTTTGAGTACTTTTAAATGTAGGTGAGAATTATTCCTCCTTTTGATTCTCACTACTGTAATACAATCATTTTGTACTGTAAAAAGAAAACTGATATGCAGCAAGTATAATAGAATGTGTAGATACTTTCCTATAATGTTAAAAAAATAATAATAATAATGTTCAAATAATTTTGTAATTTTAGATTTTCATTTCCTTTAAAGAAAACTTCACCCAACAATTTACTCAGACTCAGGCCATCCAAGATGAAGATGAGTTTGTTTCATTATCAGAACAGATTTGGAGAAATTTATTCAATCACTTGTTCACTAATGGATCATCTACAGTGAATGGGTGCCGTCAGAATGCAAGTCCAAACAGCTGATAAAAACATTACAATAATCATGTGGATTATTGTGATGTTTTTATCAGCCGTTTTGGTTCTGAATCTGACAGCACCCATTCACTGTAGAGGATCCATTAGTGATGTAAAGCTGAACATCTGTTCTGAAAAAAAACAAACAAAAAAGCCTTAGATATCTACGCCCTATGGAAGCCAGTTTCCACCACTGAATAAATAATAAAAAAAAGCAATTGTGACTTTTTATCTCACTATTCGGACTTTTTTTCCTCAATTGCGTGATACAAACTCGCAATTGCGAGTTAAAAGTCATAATTGTGAGATAAAAACTCGCAATTCTAACTTTATAACACGCAACCGCGACTTTATGTATAATCAGATATAGAAATCAGATATAAACTCGCAATTCTGAGAACATATCAGTCCCCCCCACAAAATTGCATGTAAACATGCAAGTATTTAATCAAGCAATTTTGACTATAACTCGCAATTGTCAGAACTATGAGTTACAAAAAAAAAATCATAATTGCGAGATATAAACTAACAATTGCAAGAAAAGAAGTCAGCATTGCGATAATTGCTTTTATCTTGCAACTGTGACTAAATCTCGCAATTCTGACTTTATAACTCACAGTTGCAAGTTTATATCTCACAATTCTGTGAAGAAAAAAAAGTCACAATAACCTATTTAATAAAATTGTATTCATTCGGAAACGGGCTTCCAAAACACCCTCATCTTAGAGGGTGAGGAAATTTTAAACAAATTTACATTACAACAGAACTTCGTTTTTAGGGCAAATGTGAGCTGCATATGTTCTTGAGAGATTCACTCAACTAGGTGTAAACGTAATTTGAAAAGATCACACATAAGAGTATGACTCCGGTATTTGCGAGAAAAGTTTGAAATGCTGATTCAAAAGTGATCCAAGTTTCTACTGCCAGTAAGTGCAATGTTTCAATGACACCAAAAGTTGCTACAACAATAAATTTCTTTTGCTTGACCTCCAATAGGGTTACTTAAGAAGAAGAAAAAAAAAACTGTTTCTGACAATACTGGAAGACGTCTGTGAACAATACTCAAAGTAATAATGACTTCTGCAGAACAAACTGTATTATCATTACCCCCTGAAATAAAGAAATAAACGTCCAAAACTGATAACGTCCTCTCATCTTCCAATTCAATTAAGAAAAAAGTGCTTCAAATAATCAAGCATTAACTTGCTGCAAAAATGTCCTTTCAAATCATGTAAATACACTGATTCTCAGCAATGGCATATAATCAGCACTGCTGCTTCTGCAAAAGCAAAACAGTTTTCTGAGTTTAGTTCTCAAATGCTTTGACTGAAGCACCTCTGTTTATGGTAAGACAGTCTTGTGGAGTAATACTGCATGTTAGTGGCTCAAATAAGATCTACCATCCCACATTAAGGACTTTTTCAACCCTTTCCAAGCTGACGATGCATTCAAAACAAAAGCAGCCTCAACTGGATATATCCTTCCTCTGAGCTTGAAGCATCTCGGTCACGCTCACTATGTCTTCTTCTGGCACCTGGGACAAAAAAAAGATGTAAGTTTAGATGACACAAAAACACAAGTTAGATTACGTCCCATCCAAATATGCACTATTTTTTTTTCCAGGGATGTCACATGCTGTCAGCTGAACAACACACTGGTATGAAGAGTTTTGTAGGATGGGCGTAAACAGAGATGCATCATCTCATACTCACATGGATCAGCTCAGACCGAAAACGGTTTATGAGACGGATGCATGAATGTGTGTATGTGCAGAGGTATTTATGGAGAGACGCAAAAATGCATGCATGGAGCTCCTACATATTTTCATATTTTATACGAGGTTTCTCATGCAAATCCATTCCTAGACAGTATTTCTAAACAGTATTTTAAAATGTCAACACAAATGCCTTAAACACAATTTTTGCAGCATGATCCTGAATAATACAAAATGAATAATATTATGAATATTTAATTAATATAAAAACTTTATTATAATTATTATTATAAGCATTATTAGTATTAATATTATAACAAAAAAATAAATTTGCATAAACACAAACTAATAATAAGTCAACAATTTCATAATAATATTTCTTCTTATAAATATAATTTTAAACTATTTCAATAATAAAAATATTTTGTAAGTATTTGTGACACAGCAGACAAACAGTAGGGGTAGAAAAAAGCTAGAGAAACAGAAACAGATGAAGGTCATGAGAAAGTAGCACAAGTCTGAATAAGTCAACAGGTATGAAGCATTCTTTGTGCTTCCTCTTGTTCAGTAAGGTCATGTCAAGGCTCGGTTCTGGTGCTGGGGACTTGCACTGAAGGATTACATCATTGCCATGCCTTATATATAGCAATTCTGCATATGGATTATTCAAGTTTGTGTGGAAAAAACTATTTGAACTGCAATACAATAAAAAAGCACAAAAATATTTGTTTTTTCATGCACATTGTTGTGATTCACCAATCAGAAGCAAGTATTCCAGAGAGACTTGTATGACAGCACATTTTAATATTAAATTATAACGATTATCTAATGATGAGTAAGAACAACTTAACTTACTCAATAGGGAACCAAACAGTTTCTGCTAAAATACTTGATTTCCAGGAAAAAAGGAAAGGAATAGGAAGCAAGGACAACCAGATGATCTGATTTCACATGACAGGAGGTGGTTTTGGCGAAAATCGTCCAATCAGATCATATTTTGAAATTCTTCTGTTTCCTGGTTACTAGGCAACCATTTGCCCATCTATCCTCCTGTTGCTCAGTATATCACAAATGACTCAAATGTACTAAATATAAATGTGGTAGACTCCTAACCTCTACAGACTGAATGCCAGCAGATCATTATCGCAAAATAAGCGCACACAGGGTGATCAGGGACTTTTATTACCTTGATCCTGAGTATCCACTGCATTTGATGTGTTTTTCGCAGAACATTATTAACGCCCTGTCAACTGCTACACAGAGCTAAAATGTTATTTGTGTAAAAACAAAAAGAGGGGACAAAATGACTTACCAGAGCATGATCAAAGCTGAAGGTGCTAATGTAATAGGCTGATATATCACTGTCTGCAAGAGGCTGAGAGATCTGAGCAACTATCCCACATTCATCTGAAAAAGAGAGAGATAACGGCTAATAAGTGGGAGAGATGTGACTTTCTCATTTAACCTGATGTGTTTGTGTTAACTCATCTATCATGTATCTGAACAGATTTCACTATTGCATGGATTAGTGATCGGATTAGACAGAAAAATATTATTATTTTAATTACATTGTTTATATATACAGTACATATGCATCCTAACAGCAACAGAACCGCATAAGTGACTGGTTTTGAGTGCTATATATAGTCAGCACAGCAGCTATGTGACAAACCAAGAAATAGTAAGCCAGGAATTCCCAAACTTGTTTATCAGCCGAACCTCTTTGAAGTAAAATATTTACTTGATGTCTCCCTTGAATCAAGTTATTTCAATAATTTTTATAATAACAACGTCTGCATGTCCATGGTTCTCCAATGCTAGTTAATGGTCACATGGTAAGCATGTAAACATATAAAACATGTCATCTTTTTTAGCAAGTGTTTTGTTCTTTTCTATGTGACTCTAGAAATACTAAAAGTACATAAAAATCACACACAAATATTGGTTATTCAGTCATATTATTGAAATTAAATGACCTTTTATTTACTATAAAAAATTATTAGAATTAAATGATTAGAATAAGGAAAAATTTACATGAAAATAATATGAATAATACATTAAATATAAGATAATATGAATATTTAAATAAATTAAGTACTGAGTAACATGAATTAGGGTTAAGTTTAAGCACTGATTTACTGTTCTTAACATGGTAAGTACATGTGATCCTGTTACCTTAAAAGATCACATTTTTTATTGATACCTTGTAATGCTGAACGAATTGTAAGTATAATCCTTTTTTCTAGATTTATTTATGGTATTTTATGCCTTATTTTGGATAGAACAGTATAGGTCAACAGGAAGTGAAGTGGGTGAGAGAGAGAGAGGGAGATGGGATAGGGAAAGATCCGCGAGCTGGGACTCAAACTCGGGACACCTGAAGCGCAATGATGCTGTACGTCTACCCAAGAGCTTATTGTTTTCTATTTATAATTTTTTTTTTTATTACTGAGCTCACTGCAATACATTCTGGCATGCCTAAATGATACAGGCTGCATTCAAATGAGCAAAAGAAGGTATCTGATGGTGAATGAAGCTCACCGAAGCCGAGAGGCTGCCCTCCTATTCTCGCCATCCTCCAGAGCTCACCAGAGGAGCTGGTGAACAGAAGATCAGCGGGGAATCTGACACACACATACACACATTTCATATTTAAATCTGCAATTTGCAAAGCTATGATGTGATGCACTGTCCACTACTCTGTGAGGGTCTTACTGTCTCTGTGCTTCTGTGTCCATCACCAAAGAGACATATCCATCAATCAGAGAAAAGGAGAAGAACTTGATACATTCCATGTCTTGATCAACACTGGCGCCCTCTTTAGGACTGCAGGAGAAAAACAAACATACTTTTTGACTTGTCACTTGTTACATTTGAACATGCATAGGGAAATAACTGCACACGCACTAAAAAATATTTAAAATGCAATTATAAGAGACAATCTGAATTAGAATTACCTGTTTTACCTCTTACTTCTTCCTACCGAGTAAACAAATTGTATAACAAAGCGACATAGTTCACCCTATCTTTCCCCTAATGTGTGATAAACTGTGAACTGGACTCCTTTTAGAGGCAGTGAAATATTAAAACAGTATTGTTCAGCTAAGGGTGTTGCTGATGAGATGCAGACAGCATCACTGCACGAGTTCGCAACAGCAGGTTTCATACCTGTTAGAGTAAAACAGAACATCTATGAGGGTGGTGGCGATCGCTGGCAGTGTGTCCGGATCCAAGCTCATCACACAAAACTGATTCTTTGGAATCAGCACTGGATGAACTGTTGCATGTGGAACTGAACGTGCACATGCACACACACACACGCACACGCACACACACACAATAACACATTAAAATGGGAAAAACAATACTATTTCTTGAAGTACTAAAACTTATTTTCTGCATGAGTTGGTATCGAATTTAATAATGTGTCAATGCAAAACACTGCATTTTTTTTTTAACATTTATTCAGCAAGGATACATTGGACTGTAGTAACATCTTATATTGTTGCAAAAAAATGTTTCAAATAAATGCTGTTCATCTATGAACTTTCTATTCATTAAAGAATCCTGGAAGAAATATGACTTTCTACACTGATAATAATAATAAAAGAAGAAGAATAATATCATGACTTTCAACACTGATAATAATAATAATAGATGAAACTTTTCCATTTTTGACTATATCGTTGTCGTTTGAATGTACTGTAGTCTGAGTAATGATGCTGAAAATTCAGATTTGATCACAGAAATAAATATTTTTTAATACATTCAAATAGAAAAGGTCTACTTTAAATTGTAATAATATAATACAACATTGCTCTTTTTACTGTATTTTTATTACCGTATTTTCCAGACTATAAAAGTCACACTTTTTTTCATGAACCAAGAGAAATGAACCAAGAGAAAACATTACCGTCTACAGCCGCGAGAGGGCGCTCTATGCTGCTCAGTGCTCCTGTAACCTACCCCTGAAAACATTAAAGGGATAGTTCATTTTCAAATTAAATTTTGGTATGTTTTAGCTTACCTCAAGGACATCCAAGATGAAGGTTTCTCTGTTTCCTCAGTATTTCCCATTTTGATATTTTTAGGTCCAACCGTTCTTGTCTGTGACTCACATAATGGATGTCTATGGTCACCACTTCAAAGAGCATGCACAGAGGAGTCAAAATTAAACAATTCCCCATCTTAAGTACACATTGATGACCTAAGACACGAAACGAGCGGATTGTGTAAGAAAACAAACAGTATTTATATCGTTTTTACCTCTTGTACACAACCACGTCCAACTGATCTGAGTTCGCGAGTGCTTCCCGATGTGACGTGCACGCGCGCTCTGGCTTTAGTCTGCGGAAAGCGCCGGAAGCGATCTCTCGCGCGTGTACATCACTCATTGTTTACACTTACTGCCTATGGTTTACACAGATTTCGGAAGTATTACCTTTTACTGTGAAGATCTAAACATATTTAGATGTACAGGAAATTGCAATGGAAGACGATTTCAATATATCCATAGACAACGTTGAATTTTTTTCACAACCATATTTATTTGAAACAGAATACACAGACCAAGTACTCAGGAGCGATCCGCTGCAGCAGTCCGTCTTCAAGCCTCAGAGACAGAGATCTCTTCAAAATTGGTGGTGTTTTAGTAGCAAGTGTTGTGAGATGCCAACAGAAGTAGAGAGCATATGTTGTCACGAATGGAACAACTACAAGATGACGAGAGGACATTGACAGTATCACATCACACGCCTGCCTGACTGAAGATCCTGATTTTTCT
The DNA here is from genome assembly GCF_963082965.1 of Carassius carassius. Taxonomy (NCBI): domain Eukaryota; kingdom Metazoa; phylum Chordata; class Actinopteri; order Cypriniformes; family Cyprinidae; genus Carassius; species Carassius carassius. The sequence goes on from NC_081759.1 coordinate 5,755,948, forward strand.
CCGCTGTTGAGACGCAGCGTTTTGCACGTTGTGTTTAGTTTGCCACGTATAAACTGGAGGCGACATCCAATGCCAGAGGGACCCAATGGCACGCTGTCAATAGAGTGAGTAATGTGTTGTATTTTTATTATAAACGCAACGATTATAGGGTGCATTATAAGCATTAATTTATTACAATTACTGCATTATATTTCAGGCAGTGCAGATTGGAAGCGTAGCGTGTGGTAAACAATGAGTGATGTGCATGCGCGAGACATCACATCCGGGGCTTTCCGCGCTTGCACAGACTAAAGCCAGAGCGCGCACGCACGTCATATCAGGAAGCACTCGCGAACTCAGATCAGTTGGACGTGGTTGTGTACAAAAGGTAAAAAATATATAAATACTGTTCGTTTTCTTACACAAACCGCTCGTTTCTTGTATTAGGTCATCAATGTGTACTTATGATGGGGAATTGTTTAATTTTGACTCCTCTGTGCATGCTCTTTGAGGTGGTGACCATAGACATCCATTATGTGAGTCACAGACAAGAACGGTTGGACCTAAAAATATCAAAATGGGAAATACTGAGGAAACAAAGAAACCTACATCTTGGATGTCCTTGAGGTAAGCTAAAACATATCAAAATTTAATTTGAAAGTGAACTATCCCTTTAACTGAAAACAACTGAAGACTATTGTGTACAATTGTGAACCGTTAGCTGAATAACTTGCCTTTCCAGATTACCATTATCTGTTCTTGGTATTGGATTTTGTTAAATAAATTAAGTTAATATTTCAGTTATCAGTTTTCAGTTAATGTTTTCAGGAGTAGGTTACAGGAGCACTGAGCAGCATAGAGCGCCCTCTCGCGGCTGTAGACGGTAATGTTTTCTCTTGGTTCTTGGTTCTAAATAAATGCGACTTATAGTCCAGTGCGACTTCTATATGTTTTTTTTCCTTGTCATGACGTATTTTTGGACTGATGCGACTTATACTTAGGTGCGACTAACTAACTATCACTGCGGTCTCACCCTCTCTGCCGTTTCTCTGAAGGCCGTTGCAGGCGTCCTGACTGTGGACAGGCACTGACTCTCCTCCCTCCTCTCTGAAAATATTAAACTCCTCCACCAGTGTCCCCACTACCACCGACAGGTCCTTCTCTCGCACCTACAACACAAACATCCCATTTTTAAGGGGAATCTCAAAAAATTCAAAAAAATCTCAAAAAATCATGGAAAAAGTCTTAATTTTTTTGTAATTTAATTTAAAAAAGTAAACTTTCTTATATTCTAGATTCATTGCACACAAACTGAAATATATCAAGAGTTTTTTTGTTTTAATTCTGATGGTTCCGACTTACAGCTTAGAAAAATTCAAAATTCAGTATCTCAAAAAAAAATTATATTCCATTTTGAGCTTGATTAGTTTGATTAATTTTGAGTATAAATACCGGGTACCTCTAGTTTAGAACATGCAACCACAATTAAGGGAAAGACTATGTCAATCTCTTTGTTCATTATCTGGCTCGGCTCAGTGTTAATCTTCAGTTCTCTCTTCACAGCAGTTCAGTCAGTGTACTGTTTGAGTACATTAATTACTCCGGGATATTGGTTTGTTTTAACTCAGAGGGAGTGTCAGCCACGTTAAAAAAGTTAACAGCTTAAGTCATTTGTGGATTAATCTCTGACCTCTGATGTCACATGGACTACTTTGAAGATGTTTTTCTTACCTTTTGGACATGGACAGTATACCGTACACACAGTTTCAATGGAGGGACTGAGAGCTCTTGGACTAAATCTAAAATATCTTAAACTGTGTTCCAAAGATAAACGGAGGTCTCACTGGTTTAGAACGACATTAGGGTGAGTTATTAATGACATAATTTAGATTTTTCAATTAACTAACCCTTCAAAAACAAAAGTGTCATAAAAATGTAAAACATTTACAACAAGCAGGAGTGTTTGATATTAGCACGTTCATGCTGTGGTTTCCTTAATACTTTATTTATTGACACTGTTCTGTGTTTCTAGGTTCAGAGAAATGTCTGCCAGCTCCACTGTTTGTTGCTGTCTTTGTTTAAACACAACACAAAGATAGTTTTAACAAAGACATTAAATAAAAAGAACATGAAATTAAGAAAATAATACTTCTGTACTTATGTAATATCAGAATTACCATAAATATCAAATTCTCACAAAAAAAAAGCTGTTCATGGTTTCAACAAACTCATAAAAAAAAGATTATTCAGGATTTTAGCTGAACATTAACTGCATAAAATATTATGGTTATTCATTACAGTGTTATTTTTAGTATCAATGATATACTGAGAGTTTGAATTTGATCATTTTATTGTTTTTTTTTTGGTATTATATTGCAGGCTTTGCAGCTAACATTTATTTTAAGTTGTGGCTTTTTTTTCTTCGTTTTAGTTATCTATAGCAACCCCTAATTCACTGACGGAATACTTCCAGCATTCAGGGTTGCCAGGTGTTCACAACAAAATCTGCCCAATTGCTTCTCAAAACTAGCCCAAATCTATCCCAATCGCATTTTGAGTGGGTTTCCCGGTAAACATAACCTTCCAGGGTGTAAAATACACATTATTGTGGTCACAACAGTGTTAAAGTATCCCACTTTTGCTGGAAAACTGTGGACTTGGCAACACTGCCATTATCGCCACAGTTTACACACATCCAAGTATTTCTAAAAATGTTGCTGAAGAAATGTAGCTTAAATTATATATAAGAAACACAACAGACTCACTTACCAGAATAAAGTCAGTTTGATAGGTGGAGAGCATGAAGACGGACACATGTTGCTCGGCCAATGGAGCGATAACAGATTTGGCAATCTTGGTGACGCCCACGGCTTGTGAGCTGCTGGAGGCATTTCCATTGGAGACTACATTGAGCGGGAGCCAAGTGGAGCCCTCCACCTGTAAGTGTTCAGACGGCTGGAGCTCTGGAGAAAGAGAATGTGATGGAGGACATACAGAAGACTGTGTCAATATATAAATATACCAGTTTTAAAACATTTCCTGTGTTCTTTTCCTTAACACTTACAAATCCGGAGTCTATAATTATTCACAGAATTACACCAGAAAGTTGCAAATGTCTTTGTAGGCGGATTTGTCATTTTGAGATTATAAGAGTTTAGAAGTTAACAGGGTCATTCTATAATCCATTAACACCATTAACTCAAATCATAAGTTTTGGACATGTACATTTTCATATCAGAACACCTGCAAACGTACACTGTATCCAAAACTGTTTCTACATAGCTGTTTTGACCTTCCTGTGGATTATGAGAAGAGGAAAGCGGTTTTTGCCCTATAGTCGCAGGGGTTTGACAGCATAGAGGAAACAGCTGTTTGGGTCAGAGGCAGTGGACCGGGCTACAGAGAGCCTCTACAATAACAGCCGTGGACTCAATGTACTGTCACACCTGTCCTCTGATCTTTTTAAGGCTCAACAACAAGGATTGTTTTCTCTTTCTGCCTGTCTGTTCAGGAAAGTAGTTCAGATTTGTGTTTGCCCTGCCAATAATTTAACGGAAAAAAAAAGAAGATAAAAATAAAAAATATGAGTCAGTATAAAAAAAGTTTGGGTTCAGTCAGATTTTCTTTTGAAATAAATAAATACTTTTTGTGTCCTTGATGAATATATTGATCAAAAGTGACAGTAAGTGTATGCATAAAAATTACAAAATATATAAAAAAAAAATTATTAAGGAGCAAAACAGTTTTCAACTCAACTGTGATAATAATAATTAGTGTTAATAATGTTACTTGAGCAACAAATCGGCATATTAAAATTATTTCACAAAAATATGTGATTAATATAATTAAATAATTAAATAAATGCAGCATTAGAAAACCACATCTTAACAGACTCCAAATTTTAGAATAATATTATATAGTGTTGTCAAAAGACCTGGTACTTCGGTACCAAGTCGGTACTAAAAAAATGTAAATGTCACTGTACCAGGTTTCTTTAAGTACCGGTGGTGCCGAGTACCTGGTCACCCCTGTTCTTGACGCACACAGCGCTATGATTTCCACGAAGCAGAAAACACGGACGGAATCTCAAAATCCAGTCATGAAAATGAAACTTAAATTTTAATATGGACAGTCACGGAATTTGTCAAAGTTAGCATAAATTAATCAAATCTCCATATGGACCAGTATCTGTAAATTTTACACCGCAAAAGTTGGTTGAAATCTTGAATCCTGCATGTTCTGCACGTCTCTGTGTGAATGAACGAATGACAAAGACGTGCGGGACTGTTAACTACATAGACTGAAGCGCGTGACACTTGCAGTAATTTCAGCATCTGCCGTCTCAATGAGGACATAAATACATAAACAACATCAGCAGAACTGTTCTGAGTCACTTCACAAGCATTTTACCGTTTCATTTGAGTAAAACCAGTGTCAGTTTAAAGGTATTTCACGGCAACCCGTCAAAATAAGTTCATTTTTACATAGAGGCATTATGCTAGAAATATTACTATTATTTAGTAGAATGTATGTGATACTGCTACTACTGTTGAAAAAAATTAATAAATCTTTATTTTTTAAAGATATAAATCAAACAATATTTCTTCCATGTTTTATTTTTAATAGCAAATCCCCTTTATTTTCCAAAAAATAAAATTTCATTACGGTAATTAAATGACAAATTAAATTTGGGTGAAACTTTTTTACTGTTTTTCATAATTATATTACTTGTAGAAAAACTTTAAACACAATTGTAAATAAGTATAAAGAATGGCATTGGTTTTATTTTTAGTGATAAAAAGTGTTGTTTTTTTTAAATTAGCATATTTTTGTGTTTTGCTTTGGTACCGAAATTGGTACAGAGAACCATGGATTTTCACCGGTATCGGTACTGAATACTGAAATTTTGGTACCGTGACAAGACTAATGTATATATATTTAATTTAGGCTTACTTAACACAAAAGCTGTTTTATTAACATATAAAATATGAAAAAAAAATGTATTGGTTGAAATACATACAGAATAAAAACAATTATTATATTATATAATTAAATATTATATATATATATATATATACCATGTCTTGATCAAGCATGTCAAATTTCCATATTTTCACGTCAGTGCTGATTCAAGGTAAAAAAATCAATTAAATAAGGAGTAATTCATATTGTTGGCAATTCATTTTACCAATCAAGCAAGTATGCAAGAATGTTAAACATCAGATTATAAATCTCTGGGAACAATTGTATATGGTGACAACATAACTAAAAATAAAATGATATAATTCCCAGCATATTCCATGACAATGTGTGTCATTATCAACTGAACACAAGCAGTTCATGTGTGTGTGATTGTGTATTTTACCTTTAAATCCCTCCTCATCCAGGACAACGGTGTAATTTTCCGGAGTCTCTGTGAGACTGAAAAATTTGCATCTGTGAGAGAAAGAGAAAAGTCACAGGAGAGAGGGAAAATAAACAGAGGGAGATAGAAAGAAACAAAACCAAACAGACACATCAGACAATGCATAATGAACAAAAACAATGGCAGATTGTTGTAAAGAGTGTTCCAGCAGGGAGACATGAAATGGAGAGAAAAAAAAAAACACGTCAAGCCCCTCTGCAGAAAAAGTGAATGTCATTTTTGTCATTAACATCTGAAATCCATTCATATGGCTCTGCATTCTGGCTTGTTGCGATTGATAAATTTGAGGTGCTCGATGTGCATGTTAAAAGGGAAAAGTTAGTGTGAATTGGTTTCTTCACAACATGGTTTGACCCAAATTCTTTAGGAGCCAGTCCAGGAACCCAGAACAACATGCTCCACTTCATTCAGTCTGATCTATTGTCTAAGAGATGCAGAGCTGAGAAGCAGCAGCAAATGAGAATCATGGGAAAATAACTGTTGAGCAGTTTGTGCAAATGAAGTCCAGATTGGTTTACTTTATTTCATCTACCATCATCAAAAGGACTAAAGCAATCATAAAACACAATAATATTGATTAGTTATGTATCATGGATCATGCAGTCTAATTAGATTAATTAATAGGCTAATAACAGAAATACGCTACTGTTCAAAAGTTTAGGGTTGGTGAGACTTTTTAAAAATGTTTTTAATAAAGTCTCTTCTGCTCACCAAGGCTGCATTTATTTGATCAAGAAATATAGTTACATTTTCTCAGCGCAACACAATCTGCAACCCAGCAACTGGGCACATCAAACCAAGGGCCGACCAGAAGGAAAATAATACATCCTCACCCTCAGGGCTAACTCAGCACAGCAGCATTGTGTCAGCTAGTCTCACACTTCCTAACAACATCTAGAGCTCCCAGGGTTCAACTTCCTGTAAGCGCTCCAAAGCCTTCTGGAAAACTGAGAAATATAGGAGTGGTGTTAAACCAACATCCTCCAGAATGGTGAGAAAAGGGAGAGAACTAGGTTCACTATATAAGTGCACCCTATCCCTAGTCCAAAAATTTCTGTAAAGAAAAAATTAGGTGAGAAGAAAATTTAAGTCATTATTTACCAATAAATCTTTACGTCAACTCTAACTGTCCTAGGTATGTTCATTATACGCATGGGAGAACACACACAATTAACTGCAGCTGCACAATTTGTGAAAAAAAAGAAAAAGTAAACAAAAATTGAAGTGCACTTGTAAAAAAAAAAAAAACAATAAATCTAGCTTTGCTATGGTTATTTGTAAAATTTGGAAAAAATTTTAGTAGTAATAATATTTATTATTATAAACTACTATTTAGGGATATGCCGTTATCAAATTTTCCTGTTGCGATTAATTGCTAATACTTTTATCACGGTATATGGTACTATCACGGTATTGGAATTTAGTTTTGAAAAAGTGGCCATAATAGAGTAGGCCTATAACAGGTTAAGAAACTTTTTCTTATAACAAAAATAAAATGAACATTTAAATACAATAAAGCAATACAGAAAAATATACGAACAAAAGATGGACTCGTTCTCGAGTCAAGAACCGTTTCTGTCAGACGCGTCCGATTCGAGAACTGAGGAGCTGATGATACTGTGCATGTGTTTCAGCGTGAATCAGAATGACACACAGCGCATCTGAACCGAACTGGTTCTTTTGGTGATTGATTCTGAACTGATTCTGTGCTAATGTTATGAGCACGGGTAAACCTAAGGCTTGAATCAAGGGTAATCAGCGCAAATGATTTCTTTACGTCGAGCGCAAAAGAACCGGTGAACTGTTTTCTTCAACCGGTTTATTAAATCGAACTGTCCGAAAGAACTACTGGTGATCCGAAAACCGATGCAACCAGTTCTTGACTCGTGAAGGAGTCATTCTTTTGTTTGTTATCTGGCTCGGCTCGGTGTTCATCTTCAGTTCTCTCTTCACAGAAGTTCAGTCAGTAAACTGTTTGAGTAAATGAATTACCCTGGGATAATGTTTTGTTTGAACTCAGAGAGAGTGTCAGCCACTTTAAAAAAGTTAACAGCTTAAGTCATTTGTGGATTAATGCGTATTGGAGACGTGAACAGTTTCAAACGATTCAGTTGAATTTGGTGAACTGGTTCAAGAAAATCCGGTTACATCGAGTGATTAGTTCACGAACTGGATATCACTACACTGCAGTGAACGCGCTCACAACAGACCCGGAAGAGAAGACAATGCTGAATAAAGTCGTAGTTTTTGCTATTTTTGGACCAAAATGTATTTTCAATGCTTCAAAAAATTCTACTGCCCCTCTGATGTCACATGGACTACTTTGAAGATGTTTTGCTTACCTTTCTGGACATGGACAGTAGACCGTACACACAGCTTCAATGGAGGGACTGAGAGCTCTCGGACTAAATCTAAAATATCTTAAACTGTGTTCCGAAGATGAACGGAGGTCTCATGGGTTTGGAACAACATGAGGGTGAGTTATTAATGACATAATTTAGATTTTTGGGTTAACTAACACTCAGCGGTTGGGTAGAAGACAACAAATCCCATCATTCCACGCTCCTTCTTAGCATCATCAAACCACGCGATTGTTATTGTTTTGATAGTGCGCTCTCTAGTGGCAGGTCCTACAAACTGTATATATCGCCATGGCTATTTGACATTTTTCAAATATCAGCATCGGCCGATAAGTTTTTCTGCTCGGCTGATGTGTTTGAGGCAGGACTTTGATTTTGACAGCGCTAAAACGGCAGCACCTGAGCGTGCACAGTGCTCACACGCTCTCTTGGTCACTGTAGTTGTTAACATTTCCTTTTAATATGGATAAAACTCTGTCTAATAATCAGATAGAAAAGTTAAACGAAGTAATTAAAATGTATAAAAAAGAATAACAATTGCAATAGAAAGGCAAACATTATAATACGTACTTGTTTGCCATCAGCATTAAGCAAATTTATTTTCTTTAAACAAATCTTTGAATGAATTTGAATATTTAATTTCACAAACCTTGCAAACTTAGTCGAATCCAGCTGTGAGATCTTGTGAAGTGTGCAGTTTTATCCAGCATGATTGTGTTCTCTGCTTGATGGTCAGTCTGTGTGAATTGAATGCTCTAAACTTTAAATTCGTGAATTCAAATTATGCTGTGCTTTATGCATTTGCCCACTGTCATATTAATGTAATTTTCTCTGTGTGCTGTATTTAAAATTAGTGTTACCAAGGCTTTATTTGAAAAATAAATTGATTCCCAATGCACACAAACTTCCCAGAATACTGAGTCCCCTCTTAATTATAGTGTTTACTTGCTTTTATTATATTTTTATTAAATATTTATTTGTAAAAAAAAAAATACTTTAGTATAGTATAGTATTATGAAGCATGTTTATTTTACACATTTATTTTTTAATCCATTGTCAAATTATTTCAAATTTCGCAAAACTTAATTAAAATAAAATAAAAATCATATCGGCTTTATATCAGCCCCCCTGCTTTCCAAGACATCGGCTGTCATAAAAACAATATCAGTCACCCCTAGTTCCTAGCCATATGAGACTAGAAAATCGCAACATTTCATTTTCCGTTGGTCTTAGTAAACAATGTAACTACAGAAGAGTACTATTTATTAAAAAAAAACAAAAAAAAAACAAGTGGAGTGTGCCTTTAAAAGATCATATAGGCCTATCTACGTATAATATTTCTTCTGAAATAGTTTATATTGTTGTTTTTTCCTAAATTTATTGAAGAATCATGATTTGTTGGTAAAAAAAAAATAAAATAAAATGAACGCAGATTTAACTTTTCATGTCCACACAGTTCGTGAATGAATCATTCTCCAGAGTAAGATCTTTTTTAATGACTCACAAAACCATTCTGAATAACTTTTGAATAACCATTTTCTGAATAGAACTGTGATCCGAGTTCACCTCAAGTTTAATGACTTTAATAGTGCTTTTTTTAATCTTGAAAGATTATTATTCAAAATATCTCCTCTTTAGTTCAAGATAAAAAACAAAGTCATACAGGTTTATGACAACAATGATGCAAAAACAACATTTTTATTTTTGGAGTGAGTCAAAACAAACAGATGCAGTTTATAACATTCCCAGAAGAGATCTTGTTGTGTTTGTGAGAGCACGCCTTATGACCTTTAAAAAGCATAACTCTTCCAAAAGCAAAATTTTGTACACTCTTAACAGGTCACATTCAGCTGCTTGGGGTCACGATATCAAGACTGACATGGCAAATTTGAATATGCTCATGCATGAAGAGTATTTGAGAGCTACAGTGGAAATAAAGATTTTCAGTGAAAAACAACATGCATTTCAGTCTGTTCCTCAATCAAAAGATATCGTATCATTTCAGACAACTTTGAATATAGTAGTTCTCACAACTCATGCACTATTTTATTGGGAACAATATGGGGGTGAGTAAATTAAGACAATTTTATGTTTGGGTGAATCATTCTTTAATTTTTGTATTATAAGATAAAAAAAGATTTAAAAAAAAAAAGTTAATTTAAGCATTTGGACGTGATATGGTCCACTCTGGAACATTATCAGTCTGTAGCATTCAAGGTTCTAGAAAGTTCAACAAGATATGCCTGAATTAACCAAGGCAATATGTGGGAATCCAGTCCTGAAAGGCCTGACACTATCCCCTTGTCCTCGCAGACGTGACAGAAAAAACACCCACTCAATGAACTGAAGACATACACTGCTCCACAAAATACTTTCTTCAGCTACATTTTATTGCACATATCTGAGTTTATGTAACAATTAGAGAGACACACAAAGGCACAAAAGTTGCTCAGAAAACAGACATCTGCAATTACCAATGACACTAGATCTTTTCTCCGACCAACCTAAGATTGTTGCAGTGAATCCTTCCAACTCGTGCTCAAGTTTTGCTTAGTGGACATATGAAGTCATTTGTCCTTAACTAGTATAGACATGTCCCACTAACTTTTAGTTTTAAACTTTTATTTTTATATGTAAAACATTACTGGCTACTAATAACTTAACAACTAACATGGGTTTATTAATGACCAGTTATATCTATAGCGATGGGCCAATAAATTATGATATAATGCCAACATAGAATTTAATGTCAGCAAATTGGACAGACAGAAAATTACTTTAATACCAATATTTACCAAAAACGCAACTTGCTGATATTTAGTTTTTACCTAATGAAAAGTAATCCATACTTTTTTTTTTTTTTTACTTTGTGGATTATTTTGGGGGGCGCTGTACAGTATATGCGATTAAAAAGTTCAACTTTGTCATTTGAGTGTTTTTATAGTTTCTATTTTGTCCCACGTTTTCGTACAGGCAGTGCATTTCAACTGTGTGCTACTTTTCACCTGCAAAGATTGAAGATAGAATAAAACTTAAATGTATGGGATGTTATGTGTGGCTAAAAATGTTGTCTAGCCTGGTAAAGTTAGTCAGCTGCCTAGGTTTTTCAAATCATAGCTAAGCGCAAGAAATTACTCTATTTTATGAAAAAGAGTTTGCTTTTATAACAGTTTCGAGTGTTATTTTAAGAAGAATGTAAAGGCCCCAAGTGCATGATCTGACATTCTTTAGTCATTTTTAATTTCTTTAAACCACCCAAAACAGGGTGAGGCTCTTACTTCGCAGTTGAACACATTGTAAACAAGTACGCTATGTGATTGACCTGCTGTCTTAATAAGAGACATTGCTCCATCAAACGCGTAAAAACATGTTTGCAAACTCATGAAGGCGTTGACTGCTCTTACCTCGTCCTGTTTCGGAGAAATATCAGCTTGATTAGGGGGTGCGTGTACTGCTGAAGTCCCGTTTTGCTTATGGAAGTGACCCTTAATTTGTGGTCCAAGATGTGCAGATCCATCGTTTTCTAGTCCTCCAGGAAGACGCCGTGAAAATGTGTTCTGTGCAGTGCAGGTGGGCGCGTTAAATAACACAGCGCGAGAACCGCCTATGTGATGTTACATACCCCTGTGCTACCAAAACGCTTCATCGTGCACTGGGCACGCTGTTGCAAGAGACTCATTCGATGTAATAATTCGAGAAGTAAAATGCTGTTTACAATGAGGCTTACAGTTGCCTTCCTCCAGGGGACGTTTGGAGCCGCTAAAATAATTTGAGTTCGCATATTATCTCTCTTATTTAAGATTTTTTTAGAGTCTATAATCAGTCATGTTCAATAATTAACATAGTTATATATTAAACGAAATGTTCTATGTATAATATAAACAAAGTCTATATGAAGTCATCACAAGTGCTCGTGATAAGGCGAATCTGATCAGCGCTGAGTAAAGTATCAGACATCACGTGACAACGCCTTTTTATAGTTCGTTTCAGCAAATATTAAAGGAAGTAATTTACACCAGAAAATGCCACGGGAAAACTGACAAAAACATTGATTGTAATTAGGAGATTATTAATTTAATCCATCGAATCTGAAAACATATGCGTCGCGAAGCCCCACCCACATTGGAACTCACAGTTTCACGCTTATTGCCATTCTACCAAGTCATTTTTTCTACTTGAATGGTTCGACAGCAGGCGGCCAAGTTGTCACCTTTTTATCTTTTTATACAGTCTATGGTTGTCACACGCCCCCCAGCTTTTAAAGGGACAGAAACATCTAAGATGAGTGTTTCACGAATGCAACCGCTTAAGAGGGTCATCAACTGTTAGTTTGATGACTGAAAATATATCTGTATTTAAATAAGACCTTAATTACATCAAATCATCCAAATAATGTTTTTGGCATATACAGTATGCAATACCATTACCATCAAATAAATGGGATAGTTCACCCAAAAATGAAAATTCTTTCATTAATTACTCACCTTCATGTCGTTGCAAGACGTTCGTTCATCTTCAAAACACAAATTGACATATTTTTTTATGAATTCTGAGAGCTTTCTGACCCTCCAACGGTCCTACCACGATCAAGGCCAAGAAACTTAGTAGGGAAAGACATTGTTACAATATTTCATGTTACATCCATGGTTCTTCTCATCTGTAATTTTATGAAGCTACGAGAATACGGTTTGTGCGCAAAGAAAACAAAATTGAATTTTATTCAACAATTTGCCTCCTCTACGTCACCCTGGTGCCATTTTGAAGAGTATCACGGAGCATGCACATGCTATGATCTGATTCTGAACATAAATAATGTGTGCACATGGTGCTGCTGGAACAGAACATGCATGCACACATTAAGTTCAGATCAAAGTATGCGAATAATGTTGTTTACATTAAGATCATAGCATGCACATGCATCATAAATAAAGTTGTTATTTTTGTTTGCTTTGTGCACCAAAAGTATTGTAGCTTTGTACGATAACAGTTGATGTCCCATGGACAATTTTAATGATGTCCTTACTGCATTTCTGTGCCTTGATTGTGGTAGGAACTTTGCTTTCTATGGTAGGGTCAGAGAGCTTTCGGATTTCATAAAAATATCTTAATTTGTGTTCAGAAGATGAACAAAGGTATTACATGTTAGCAACAACATGAGGATGAGTAATTAATGACCCTTTGAGCAATTGTAAAGCATAAGCAACCAGCCACACTTGTCAGTTTTTATGTACAGAGAAAATGGCCATGGTAACATCATATTATTAAATCACAATAATGTATTTTGGTGACAACAAATCAACAGAAATTATTTGTTCATTTATTATCCTATAACAGAGTTTTAAAGTTTACAAAATTAAAATGAAGTATTCCAATAAATGCATTTAAGTTAGCAAATTTCTTTTTTAATTATAGATAAAAAGCATTCAACAGACCAAGTGATGCATTAGAAAGGAGAACAATGACTAAAAACAAGACTGCATTATATATATATATATATATATATATATATATATATATATGACACAGAGATCTGTAATTGTAGCACTCAGATTGGCTTCAACATTGGCACAGTGTTGCCTTCTTGCAGACTTTAGGAGCAGCTCTACTCTAACACAACTGCCGTCTACTTCAGGAGTACCTGAAGACCTTGATCATCTGCTTCATATGTGTTTGAGTAAAGTCAGATCTAAACAGTAGATCTCTTGGTGGATAGTGTCTTTCGTAACATCACTGTTGATTTTACTGCAGAGGTGAATGTTCCATGGGAATCATAATTCTCGATTCCATCCTTTGGATAAGAGGCACTGTCAAAAACAAAAATAAGTTAGAAATTTATAGAACGGTTCTAACAGGTCTACCGAAATCCACCAGATGGTGATATTCACAAAGAAAACACTTACATTGCTTACTATTTCTGCATTACTCTAGCATACTGTGTGAAGTATGCACATTTTCTGTATGCAAGGAATACCCAGAATTCAAAAATTTCATTATTTGATCAGACTGCCACAAGTTTTTTTTTTTTTGATTTGCTGCTAAAGATAAGTTACTATTATTATGTAGAAAACAATTGTGCTAGCTAATATTTTTGTGGACAATGTGATTTTTATCAATTGTAGGATGAAATTCAAAAGAACAGCATAGAAATAGAATATATTTAACATATTTTGAACATATTTGAAAACATTTAAATGGTAGTGTATAAACTGCTTTAAAATGATATGTGCAAATACTTTCTTAACAGACAGTCAGTTTGGAGTATATTATGCAGTAATAATCATTAATCAATATACCAATATCTTTGTTCTCACTCACTTGTATAGTGCACACTGGCATCCCAGCCCTCTTTTAACCAAGCAGCATTTCTGGTCTTTTCTCTGGACTGCAGGTCTTTATAGGCTAAAACACATTCAAAACATTCAGTACAATTAAGAGATTTCAAAGCACTTAATAATACACAATGATCAGAAAAAGATATGAGGTCATTGAAGGATGTTCTTACCCCATAAATGATGAACAACATACAATTCACCGATCTGTGTGAAGAAGCCGCCCACTGCTTCATTGTTTTCCTGTCTATATTTGATTGCTCGAGCCCTGGAACAGGATAAAAGAGATTAAATATGCAACATGGTGATATAACAATCATATTTTTTTCTTTAGTTAAACTGTACAGTTCACACAAAAACTTACCAGTGATTTCCCCATTCGATCATTGTTCCAGGCTTGATTCAGAAATTTCAGGACAAACAGGAACAGGAAACAGGAAAAAGAGAAAAAAAAGTTAAAGGAAAAGCTGAAAATGTACTCACCCTCAAGCTATCCAAGGTGCGAGTATGTTTCTTTTTTAGAACAGATTTGGAAAAATGTAATATCACATCACTTGCTCACCAATGGATCCTCTGCGGTGAATGGGTGCCGTCAGAATGTGAGTCCAAACACACAACTTCAGTCCATCAATTAATGTCCAAAGCCATGATTAACATGTGTTTAACTTCAAACTGTTACTTTGAGCTACAACCCGAATTCCGGAAAAGTTGGGACGTTTTTTAAATTTTAATAAAATGAAAACTAAAGGAATTTCTAATCACATGAGCCAATATTTTATTCACAATAGAACATAGATAACGTAGCAAATGTTTAAACTGAGAAATTTTACACTTTTATCCACTTAACTAGCTCATTTAAAATTTAATGCCTGCTACAGGTCTCAAAAACGTTGGCACGGGGGCAACAAATGGCTAAAAAAGCAAGCAGTTTTGAAAAGATTCAGCTGGGAGAACATCTAGTGATTAATTAAGTTAATTGATATCAGGTCTGTAACATGATTAGCTATAAAAGCTTTGTCTTAGAGAAGCAGAGTCTCTCAGAAGTAAAGATGGGCAGAGGCTCTCCAATCTGTGAAAGACTGCGTAAAAAAAATTGTGGAAAACTTTAAAAACAATGTTCCTCAACGTCAAATTGCAAAGGCTTTGCAAATCTCATCATCTACAGTGCATAACATCATCAAAAGATTCAGAGAAACTGGAGAAATCTCTGTGCGTAAGGGACAAGGCCGGAGACCTTTATTGGATGCCCGTGGTCTTCGGGCTCTCAGACGACACTGCATCACTCATCGGCATGATTGTGTCAATGACATTACTAAATGGGCCCAGGAATACTTTCAGAAACCACTGTCTGTAAACACAATCCGCCGTGCCATCAGCAGATGCCAACTAAAGCTCTATCATACAAAAAGGAAGCCATATGTGAACATGGTCCAGAAGCGCCGTCGTGTCCTGTGGGCCAAGGCTCATTTAAAATGGACTATTTCAAAGTGGAATAGTGTTTTATGGTCAGACGAGTCCAAATTTGACATTCTTGTTGGAAATCACGGACGCCGTGTCCTCCGGGCTAAAGAGGAGGGAGACCTTCCAGCATGTTATCAGCGTTCAGTTCAAAAGCCAGCATCTCTGATGGTATGGGGGTGCATAAGTGCATACGGTATGGGCAGCTTGCATGTTTTGGAAGGCTCTGTGAATGCTGAAAGGTATATAAAGGTTTTAGAGCAACATATGCTTCCCTCCAAACAACGTCTATTTCAGGGAAGGCCTTGTTTATTTCAGCAGGACAATGCAAAACCACATACTGCAGCTATAACAACAGCATGGCTTCGTCGTAGAAGAGTCCGGGTGCTAACCTGGCCTGCCTGCAGTCCAGATCTTTCACCTATAGAGAACATTTGGCGCATCATTAAACGAAAAATATGTCAAAGACGACCACGAACTCTTCAGCAGCTGGAAATCTATATAAGGCAAGAATGGGACCAAATTCCAAGAGCAAAACTCCAGCAACTCATAGCCTCAATGCCCAGATGTCTTCAAACTGTTTTGAAAAGAAAAGGAGATGCTACACCATGGTAAACATGCCCCGTCCCAACTATTTTGAGACCTGTAGCAGAAATCAAAATTGAAATGAGCTCATTTTGTGCATAAAATTGTAAACTTTCTCAGTTTAAACATTTGCTATGTTATCTATGTTCTATTGTGAATAAAATATTGGCTCATGTGATTTGAAAGTCTTTTAGTTTTCATTTTATTAAAATTTAAAAAACGTCCCAACTTTTCCGGAATTCGGGTTGTAAAATATGAGTTCTCTATTCATAAAAACTAATATTTGAAGTGAAAAAGGTGTTTCACCTCAATCAGGAGAGAAATGCTTATAAGCAAAAAACAGTCCAAAACCTTTTCAAACAAATGGATTTTGATGGGATAGGACAAGAGGGGATGGATTTTTTTATCAGCTGTTGAAACTCTCTGACGGCACCCATTCACTACATAGAATCCACTGATGAGCAAGTGATATAATGCTAAACCATGCTCTACTGACTGTGTAGGTGTATATTAAATGGTATTTACTACTAGTTGGTAGGTTCTCAGTTCATAAATGTTGGGGCCGCTTCTGGGTACAGGTTCATTCCAGAAACTAAACTCCAGAAGAAGCTGGTTGCGTCGGGAGATCAACATTTTACTCCTCTCTTTTTGAAATGCAAGATACGCCTGCACAGACAAACATTTTGATAAAGGACACAATACTCAAATGGTAACATCCTTGCATCTAAATTTTAAGAGATGTGTTAAATACCGTATTGCGGTTGAGTTTGTGCAAACACTCTATTAGAGCAGGATACCCACCAGAATACCTCCAGAGATGCACTGCAAACACAAAACAGCATGTGTCACTATTGTACTACAGCTAACAGATATTGAAACAAACCAAATCTGGTGCTTTAAAATTTCATCGATTTGTGGATGTCAACGTTTGGGGTCAGTAAGGATTTTTTTTTTTTTTTTTAGAGAGAAATTGATATTTCAGCAAAGACACATACATTGATCAAAAGTGACAGTAAAGTCCAAATGATTTGTTTCAAATAAATTCTGTTCTCCACAATAATATTTTGTAGGATAACTCAGCATCAAATCAGAATGATTTCTGAAGGATCATGTGACACTGAAAACTGGAGTAATGTTGCTCAAATTTCAGCTTTGCATCACAGAAATAAATTACATATTACAATCAAATTCCAATAGAAAACCGTTGTTTGAAATTGCAATAATATTTCACAACATTACTCTTTTTACTGTATTTCTGAGCAAATGAAAGCAACCTTACGTGAGCCTAAGAGGCTTTTCTCAAAAACATTATAAATACAAAAATAGTTGTTTTTCAACTTACCAGCTTGATCCTGTTCACCATACCAGTTGTTCCAGCTTCCAATGACTTCACATGGATAACTTGGATCACGATGAAGTTCTTTCTGTACCTCATCCCTTAAAATAGACAGTGGGAGTGATTTAAAAATGAGAGGGATTTAGACAGCAGGAGTAATTTAGTTTATTTATTTGTTTTAAACAAACCACACACATACACAAAAAAATTAAATCATATAGTCAATAGCCTAAAAAAAGGCCTGCAAGTGTCATACTGAAATCAAGACTGCACTTTAATCAGCAATTGCAAAATCAAAAGGGTGCTTACGACATTTTATTGTATGCCTCCATGCACTCTGGCTTGACATTGTGAACTGAAAGAAAAAACAAAAAGTAAAGTATCACCCTCATTTTTCTAAACCCAGTTTTCGTTACCATTCTCCATACTGTACAGCTGGTCTCTTGAAAACAAAAGAATTCCACAAATAAACACTTTGCAGGCTGATTTATTAAAGCAATTAGTATAAAATAAACAGTTTAGTCTGTTTTCTGGAGGAAAACGACAAGCAAGCACATCATTCATGCATGCAGATATTTTTAGCAATTCCTATCAACTATAATGCATGCACAATTTCTCCCAAGGCCTAAACATTTGAGTGCATCCTTGAAGGTTTTAGATGGATTGGCTCACACTGAATCTTGTAGAGGTTGCTGGTTTCTTTCTTGGAGAGCAGATTGGAGTGGGCATCTTTCCTGGCATCCACTTTGTGTGCAAACATGGAACTCAACCAGCCTTTGTCACTTTTATTCGCAAAACCTCTAAAGATTCACAAGCAAAACTGTTTCAGCAAGTGTTTAATAAATATATAAGTGATGCATCACAAGCTGCAATGCACTGCATTATAGAAATTCATGAGGAGTTGATGTGACATTTCAAGCAGTGACAGCAAAGGCCGGCAGTGTGACATGCTTAATTTCCTCTTAAATAATTATGCATACAGTTCTAATGGCTTAATATCAACTTTTATAGATTAAGAGCCCACCTGCCCCTGCAATGCATACGGTGTTAAAAATTTAGATGAATCTTGCAACATAACACTTCTTATTTCGAATAAAACTACATTCTATTTAATAATTTAAATAGTTTATGTGAAGAGCTTACTGTAATTTGGGGACAAATTTCCTCCCTGTAAAGATGCTTTATAAAGGTTTTTTTTTTTTTTTTTTTTAAATAAGCCAATATTTCTTTACTAAAAATTTGCCTGTAGTTATGATCATTAGCTTTATTTACAGGCAATAGCAGTCAGTCTGTAAATTGCTATGGTTAAAATAAATAAATAAATAAACTTTACACTAATTAGCTTGTGTATATATATATATATATATATATATATATATATATATATATATATATATATATATATATATACAGTACAGACCAAAAGTTTGGAAACATTACTATTTTTAATGTTTTTGAAAGAAGTTTCTTCTGCTCATCAAGCCTGCATTTATTTGATCAAAAATACAGAAATAAAATGTAATATTGTTATATATTATTACAATTTAAAATAATTGTTTTTAAATTTATTATACTTTAAATTATCATTTATTTCTGTGATGCAAAGCTGAATTTTTAGGATCATTATCACATGATCCTATAGAAATCATTCTAATATGATGATTCATTATCAAAGTTGGAAACAGTTCTGCTGCTTAATATTTTTTCACAACATGTGATACTTTTTTAGGATACTTTGATGAATAAAAAGAAAAAGAAAAAAAAGCTATGTTTTTAAAATACAGTAATTTGGGGTCAGTAATTTTTTTTTCTTTTTTCTTTTTTTTAAAATAAAATCAATACTTTTATTCAGCAAGGATGTGTTAAATTGATAAAAAGTGATAGTAAAGAAAATATATTATTAGAATATATATTATTAGATTTTTTTTTTTGAATAAATGCAGTTCTTTTTAACCTTTTATTCATCAAATATATTAGACAGCAGAACTGTTTCCAACACTCATAATGAATCAGAATATTAGAATGATTTCTAAATGATCACGTGATAGACTGGATGTTACATGAGTAATGATGCTGAAAATTCAGCTTTGCATCACAGGAATAAATTATTTTTTAAAAGTATATTCAAATAGAAAACTATTATTTTAAGTTGTAATAATATTTCACAATATTACTGTTTTTTCTGTATTTTTGATCAAATAAATGCAGGCTTGATGAGCAGAAGAAACTTCTTTCAAAAACATTAAAAATAGTAATGTTTCCAAACTTTTGGTCTGTACTGTATATATGATGATCATCATCATCATCATCATTTTTTATAATAGATTTATAAAAACAAAATGTATTGCAAGTTAAAACTAAGTGCACAAAGAAACAGAGCCATTATCAAAATGTCAGAGGAAAAGGTTATTTCATGTGAAAAATCTAGCCTGTGCATTGTGGGTGATAATTTGAGTAACTGAATTTATGAACTTTAATAATTACCTTGTCACACTACAGGACACTTTTATGAACATTTACATTACGCAGACGCTTTTATCCAAAGCAACTTACAATTGAGGACAATAGAAGCAGTAAAAACTTACAAGAGCAACAATATGTAAGTGCAAATGACAAGTCTCGGTCTGCCTAATGCAGTACAAGTAGCAACGTATTATATACTGTATGCATGTATCTCATATTTCCAAATATCCAACGAGAAACTGAGGTTAGAGATATGCAAAACCAGTAAGGAAAAGTAAAAATGAGACATATGAGATATGCATACTTATGTTTATATACACATGTATATACATTTGTGTGTATATATATATATATATATATATATATATATATATATATATATATATATATATATATATATATAGACACACACAAAAAGAAAAATAAGTAGATAGAATATAAAAAAAAAATGCGAAAGCTAGGTTTTTGTTTGTTTGTTTGTTTTATGCAGCACATCAAGCCTGCACTTTACCTTATACATTTACATAAATTAGAACAGCAAGATTCTGTCCATATTATTCATCAACTGCCCACGTACTGGATATATGACTGCATGGACTCTAGATCTGCAGTTTGGCTAGCATTGCTGATTAACTTAAACCTAGCAATTGTCTGGTGCCTGACGCACCTCTCAGTAAATGCACATTACCTGGTCGGCCATGTTGTTGGATGCACCTTTTTGAGGAAATGCTGCTGTCTGTTGAGGATATGCAGACACCGTGTTGTCGCCATTATTGTCTCGTGTTGTTTGTAGATTCGCGTCTATATGAAGTTTCAGGAGTTGCGACACGCGTTTGTCTGAGTTACTGCAAAGTATAAGTTCTTTGGTTAATGTTTGACGCGCGTGAACTGTTGGACTTCTGCTTCATGTCAACCGCCTTTAGGAAGTTTAGACACTCAGTAATCATGATGATTATCTGTTGATAATGTCGCTGATGTAATTAAAGCCCAATCCAAGAAAATCAACTCTTCAAACAAGACTAAACTGTTTTGATAGATGACTAGTTTTAGAGGGTTTTGGAAGGAAAAATAATGAAAACGGACCAAATGCAAAAAAAAAAAAAAAAAAAATTAAAATATCATAATCTGAAAGCTGGTTTCTCAACAGGGTGTATAAAACCCCCCAAAAATATGTTTTAGGTGAAATGAATTAAAACATGTATTATAGATTTCTATCTCAAATAAAAGTTTTTGACTTTTGAACTTTATGCATATCATGGTTTCCGCACAAAAATTAAGCAACACAACTGTTATCAACATTTTTTTTTTTATTATTATTATTATTATTATTAATTATTTTAAATCATATTAGAATGATTTCTGAAGGATCATGTGGCACTGAAAACTTTATGCAGAAAATTCAGCTTTGCATCACATTTTACAATATACTCAAATAGAAAACGGTTATTGTAAATTGTAATAATATTTCATAATATTGACTGAATTGGTGATCAAATAAAGGTATTAGAGACTTCTTTTGAAAACATAAAAAAAAACATCTTACCTACCCCAAACTTTTAAACGGTAGTGTAGTATAAAGTAATTAGATCAATTCAGCTTGCTTCACACATCATCTCATCCACCCATTTTGTAAGTAATATTTCAAGTTTAAGGTCACTAATGTCATCAAATCTTTTGCTAAACATTATTCTACCGAACCGTTGTTCCCTTAACGCCGGAAACCATGATCCATCAACCATGACTTGATCCAATTTACCAAGTGGAGGAGTGTGGAGCGAGATTCAAATCAGTTTAGAGTCTCAGTTTTATTATGCAAGTTCAGAAATACATTTGCAGTTTTACAAGCCTACACGATTACAGTTGGATTGTCCAGAATGTGTTCAGCTCAGCTCTTTTTAAGCATTGCATTAAGTTTTCCACCATATTTCTTTTGGAGGTTTGGGAGGGTTTCTTTGGTGCTTTCAAATAAGTTTTCAAATTCTTGGTCCACGCAAATATGCTATGAGAAACTAAGGTTAAAGATACGCAAAAACCAGTAAGGAAAAGAAAATATGAGACGAGAATGGGAAAGATTCACTCACAGGGAAGTCTAAGAACTCTACTGCAGTTTCTGGGTTTGCTTGAACTGATTTTAAAATGGCAAAGCATCCCGCTGATTGCATTGGGTTCCTAGACATCTGGATCATACCGTAAACCAACAAAATTAGTCAGAACAAAGATAGAAACGCCATAAATCTCTTGTGACGCAAACTTGAAAGTCTAAGCTTAAAAGCCATGTTGCTTCAATAATCCCCTGCTGTTACTATTCTAATCTTTAGTACTTTGAGAATTCGTAGTCGCATTCACTTTTAGGCCCAATGCAAAATGGATGGCTCTTTCGAGTGGTAAGCGACTAAAAAAAGTATTTTAAGCAAGTATTTGAGGTACTTTTATTCTAGCTGTCAGTTTATCGACTGTTTGCAAAGACTGGTGTTTGTTGATTTCACCACTGCAGATAAATCATGAATAACTGTGCATTGTGAACATTCAAACTAATTTAGCAGACAAATGTTGAACAATTTCAACTTTCTACCATCTCATAATTACAGCAATAAATCAAGGACTGTGTACACGCAGAAAAGAATAGGTGATGTGAGCCTTCAGAACATTGACTCATACAGTAGATGATGCATATCCTGCTTTCTATAAATACAGTTACAGTATAACATATACTGTGACAACAGTACCTGATGTTCAGATCCTCCAGTGCTTCCTCCTTCTTTGCCCAGGCCATTGAACAGCAAATCCAGGGTCCACAAGAACATATTTCCCTTCAAAATCAAATTCAGTAGAATGATTAACATATGTGCAGAATTTAAGTGCTTCAGAATATATATATATATTTTTTTTAAAGAGACATATTATTTCTTTTTATTTCACACTGAGGCCTACGTATAATTTGTTTGCATCAGGATTGCATCAGTGAATTTTGATTCCTCACGATAAGACCCCTTTTACTGTGGATGCTGTACCAAACAGCATTTTATCATATTTAGGTTGTTAAGGTGAGACATTGCAGGCAAAAACACTGTTTTTTCAAGCACCTGTCAATTTTGAGATTTTGGGCTTTTTGGTTCTTCATAAAGTGCTTTTTCAAACTAGTGGAAGGAAAACATCCAAAAGACACTGTTAAGTGTTTCTTTTATAGCACTTTATCTGTTTGTGTCAATAGATTTCAATTAAAATACATATTTTTAAAGGCCGTTTTCTCAAAATGAGTTTTCTCTTCAACACTGAGTCGTAAATCTCCACTTCAGTAGCACTTACACACACCAAACTTGACATTTTTATTCCTGTCTATATTCTGAAGGTTTTTACAGAGGGATTTGTTCATATATATTTTCCTTGATTATATACAACATTTTATTCCCCCCAAAATTGTGAAAATATATTGTTTTCTGGCTGTTCAAAGTATTTTCTGAATTATGGAGTGACAAAAAAAGATAACCAGAATTCCCTCTGTAAAAACATTTGACTCTAATATGTCAAAAAAATTAAACAAAAAATTTGAAACTGACTTCATCTAGTGTTCAGATTTTTGCACTAGACATTTATGCAAATTAGCACATATTTCATTAAATAATGCCTCATTTGCATATTTAAACATAACATTTTTGAAAACTTGTAATACAAAAAATGTTTGCAATAATCAATGTAATCAATCAACTGGGTAAGTAAGGTGATAACTATTAGTTATTTTTTTTGCCCTATTCACCTGCAGTGTCTCGCCTTAAATTCTTACTTTATCAATTGATGTTAGGCCAAAGTAAGTTTTTACATGAGTGAGTCACTCTGGCAGAACTTTATTTCCTCTTATACCTCCAGGCCAAATGCAATGGCTCCTTTTCCTCAAATGCAGTTCCAAGCCAGATTGAGTGACTTCATTCCCGTGTTCTCGGCAATAGCAGCACCCAGGACTTCTCCTGAAGGAAGGAGAAAGATTTAGAAGAGCAACATGGGGGAGTTACAGTTATTAATTCAGTGTATTATTGTGTCTCCCACTTACAATTACATTTTTTGTATGATCTAACTGGATATTAAATAGTAAATTAGGCCAAAAATATGATGGTCCCTGTGTGAGCAACTCTCTTTCTACACATAATATAGTATAGTATAATATAATAAAATCAAGAACAATATGTAGCAAATTAATCAGGGGGGAAAAAAGAATTCTGACCAGTCTTTATACAGCAAAATAATGATGTCCTTGATCTAAAACCAGTTGAGAGCCACAGATTTAGCTGAAACTTTTATCCAAAGCAACTTGAAGTACTTATTAGAAAGACAGTCCCTCTAGAGTAACCTGAGGTGAAATGTCTTGCTCAAGCATGCAGTGGTGATAATTCATATTTTACTCCTCGAGGGGATTAAACCTGCAAACGTCCAGTTCTGAGCTTTAGTTAGTGTCCTACCATGTCTACCAACCTTAAAATATAAATGTACACTTATTTGTCATGGCAATCATCTTGAGAAACCCTGGAGATTTACAGTACTATTTAAAAGAGATAAACTTTTATTCAGCAAGGGTGCATTTAATTGATAAAAGAAATTATTATTAACTTCATATTCATCAAATAATTCTGTTCTGTTAAAACATTGACAATTAGACATATTTCCAAGCCAGATTGAGATTGAGAAATAAAAAAAAAAAACAATGAATATCATATTTGATATACATAACTGTATCAGGCCTTATTGACTGCATTTGCAATGGTCACCGGGGTAGGCTGCCAAGAATAAGCAAGCAGTGTATGATTATAAAAAGAAAGCCATCACCATATGTAATATGAACAAAGATGTGCCAGCGGAATCTGTTAAGGATGTATGAATCATGGCAAGTCACGGAGGAGTTCCTCTTAATGATTAAATGCAATATTTTATTGAGGTAATTTCCCTATCTTCACACTCTGTCATTCATGCTGACAGCTATGGGGCTTTAGGACTTTATTCTGTATCCCTCATCATCATACTGGAGTTTCTGCTCATTTGAGATCCAGCCCTCTGGATATTGCAAATATGAAGATATTGTGCTTGTGTTTAAGCGGAATATCATTTCCAATTTGCATTGCAGTTAAGAAGAGAGCACTTACATTACAAACGGCATTATTTTGAAGAATTGCATGTCTACAGAAAGATATGAATAATCTGAGATGTGTTTGAAAACAGCGGATTTGTAGGTTATTATAAGCAGGCTTCACCACTGACCCATTTAACTGACCCTTTAACTACAATGTTATTTTTTAATACTTTGATAAATTAGAATTTGATTTTCATTTTCATTAGAAAAAATCTTACTGATCCCAAACATTTGAACAGTAGCAATTCAGTGAGAAATAACATAAATGTATCATGCCCACCAGAAACCAGCACAAAATAAACCAGCCCTGCTAATGACCATCTACACAGTAAACAATTTTTTATTTTTTTATTATATTATTTAAAATCCCATGCTACGTGTACTGTGTTAACCTAACTGAGACTTGTTATAGCACTTATATATGATTGCTCTTTTTGTTGTTTTTGATTGCTTCCACTGTCCTCATCTGTAAGTCGCTTTGGATAAAAGCATTTTCATTGACAACAGAAATATAATCACATTAACATTACACTGCACATTAAACAACCGTTTCGGTATTTGGGTTTGTTTATAATGGCGCTTTTCTGCTGGAACGACTCGGCTCGGCTCGCGTTTCCACTGCAGTTTAGTACCGCTTTAGAGTGGGCGGGATTATTTACGTGTCATTATAGTTGCGCCCGATGACAATACCTGGTGAAATTTTTTATTTGGGTCATATAAACAACAGTAAACAACAGACTGCTCACCCGGAGGCTGCTTTTATTGTTGTGGGTGATTTTAATCACTGCATATTAAAGACAGTGCTCCCCAAATTCCATCAGCATGTTTCCTGCCACACCAGACGAGACCAAACTTTGGATCATGTTTACACAATCATTGATAGAGCTTACATCGCGGCCCCCCTCCACCACCTCGGACAGTCTGATCACCTTTCTTTGTTTCTCACCCATAAGTATTCACCCTTCATCAACTGTGTGAAATCATCAGTGAGGTCCATCAAAGTGTGGCCAACTGGAGCAGACTCTTTACTTCAGGACAGGTTTCAAAACACTGACTGGAGTATGTTTGCTTCTCAGGCTGCCTGTGGCTCTCACACGGACTTTGACATCTATACCTCCTCTGTATTGAATTACATCAACACCACCATTGACAGTGTTACAACAGAGAAACAGATAACAACATACCTTAATCAGAAGTCATGGATGAACAAGGAGTTGAGACTTCTGCTGAAAGCCCGCAACACTGCCTTCAGGTCAGATGACGCTCAGGCCTACAGTAAATCCAGGGCTAACCTGAAAAGGGGCATCAAAAAGGCCAAGTACTGCTACAAGGTGAAGGTAGAGGAACACTTTTCCAACTCTGACCCCCGACGCATGTGGCAGGGCATCCAGATCATCACTGACTACAAGTCAAGCAACTCCACTCCAACGGTAATGGACGTCTCCTTCCTTAAGAAGCTAAATGACTTTTATGCTCGCTTCAACAGCGACAGCAAGGAGACGGCCACCAAAATCACACCCTCAGCAAACCACCAACCCCTCAAACTCACCTCCACAGATGTCCACACTGCATTGAACCGGATCAACACACGCAAGGCTGCTGGCACAGATGGCATTGCTGGACATGTGCTTAGGGCATGTGCAGAGCAGCTTGCATGGGTCTTCACAGACATTTTCAACCTGTCCCTCACCCAAGCAACTATGACAACATGTTTTAAGTCCACATCCATTGTGCCAGTACCGAAACACTCCTCCCCAATGTGCCTGAATGACTATCACCCCGTAGCATTCACACCCATTATTATGAAGTGCTTTGAGTGACTGGTCCTAGCACACCTCAAAATCTAAACCTCACCTCGAATCTATTACTTCGGGGTCCCGGGTCTGTTTAACATTGTGTGTAATATTCGTGCGATGATCAGACACTGCTTGTGTTTTTGTAACTTGAAACTTGTAAAATTAGAAAAAGAAAACTGTGAGCCAAAAAAAGTGATCTCTCTCTCTCTCTCTCTCTCTCTCTCTCTCTCTCTCTATCTCTCTGCCGTTAGAAGCAGAGCGTGCAGACTCAGAGTTAATGCAAGTGCACGCATGTGTAAGGGAAACAGGTCAATTTAGCTCAAAGGGAATCATTTAAGATTTTAAAGGGAATTTGAACAGAATCACTGTTTCATGGCTGATCACTGAGACGCCCTGCGATTCACTGAACGAGCCGTTTAACATCAAATCTGCGCTGGATATTAATATCCAAACTATAGTGAAAACACTATCAATTAGCACAGTAACAAGATCGGCAGTTTAAGACATTAACTTGTAAGCACAAAACACAAGATACTTCTCTTTCAATATGAATAAGGCTTTATTAGATAAATCTAAGACATATAAACTAATCTAACACATAAACGCACGCACTCACACATTCACACAAGTTGCAGGAAGATCGAAAGTTAGGGAAAGATGAGTTTAAGAGAATGGAAATGTGGAATCCCAAGTTTACAGCAATACGTTAAGTTGCATAGATATGAACAGCCATCAATCACTTAATCAACCCTCGCATTGAGTTCCTCAATGAGGTTAAAATTATATTAGATACACCAGCACAAATGTCTGAAGGTACATTTACCTGTGTAAAGTTGTCGCTGATTGGCTGGAAGTTCAGTAGTCGCTGAAGTGACGTCTTGGGAAGGCCCGTGGGTCGTTGGCTGAAGGTGCAGAGTTGTGTGCGCTGGTTGAAGTTGAACGGGCAGACGAGGTCAGACGGCGTTACAAAACTTAACTCAGAACATGAAACTCTCTAACGGAAAAGAAAACAAATAAAATTTGACGAGACTAGGTGGTGTTTCTTCTCATCGTGGCTAAGTAGCAGCAGGCGTGCAGGCTGAAGCACGCTGGAATTTATGGTGTCCTGGGTATTTAAACTGGCCTGTTGGCCACACCTCAAAAGTTGTCTTGACCAATCAGATATAGTCTTGGCTCGGGGGTATCATAAATCATATGTTTATCTTACCAAGCATGTGGTCCGAATTTTCCCGCTCTTGCAGGGTCTAATTTTGGACATGATTCCTATGACACAAAAATGATACATTTGACAAATTTTTGATTGTCTGGACTAATTCAAGCAAGCAGATTTGATTACATAGATACTAGACATGACTATGTATCCTTAAGCTATCCCATAGTTATTAAAAGACATACACAATAAGTGATTATAACATGATAGTCAAATGTGTGGGTTACATATAAATGAATATGGAGTTAAGCGATGGACTGATTCATTTATAAGTCTTTTTGAGTTCATTCTGGTCCATATATATGTACAAAAGACAGTTTATTTGCCATTCTCTTGACAAAGACTTCTGTGGCGACCAGAGGTTCAAAGCCCCTTCCCCCTTAGGAATTTCAGTCTGTGTCTGCTAGGTGGGGGGAAAGTCAATGGAAGTTTCTACTCTCATGGGTTTACATGTGATGTCCAGCGTCGCATTTCAATTACGAACAACAAATTTGACAAATCTCTTCTCCGAATTGAAATTGTCAATAATTGTTCTAGTGGTGTTAATGTTGAAAGCTGTTCTGTGAAAGCTTTGGTTGGTTGGTTATCTTGCTTGGGACTTGTGGCACAGAATGTTTTATGACTTCCTGAGGAATTCGGCTCGTGTTTCAAGCACAGCCCTGATCGACTCTTTAATTTGTCTGGTTCGAGTCATTTCTGCTACACATGGTAATAATGCTTGCAGACTTGACACACTCATATTTAATATATTTCAAATCAGCAACAAAATCTGAGGTGAACTGTCATATGAATGTTTTCTATGATGCTCAAATTGCGTAAAAAAAGCATATTTTAGGTTGATCCAGCTAGCACGCATGTGCAGTCTCGAGCCCGTGTCATGTTTCTATGGCAATCAGTGAGGAACAAACTGCGCTTTACATTTTCTCCCATTTTTATAATTATATAAATGAACCGTTTAATCTTAAAGTTTTAGTGGTCAGATTCAGACTCGACGCAGAGCAGAGAGCACAGAGATGATAGCAAATAAATAACGTCAGCAGCCATGGCACTGAACGAGCATTCGTTATTATAGTTCAAGGGGAAACAGTCGAAGTTATTATGCGAGTTAACTCGAGTCAGAATGTACATGTGCACAGTTGCATTTGTCATCCGTCACCGTGACATCAAATGGACCTTTGAAACTGAAATAATGAGTGGATTAAGCTTGGACTTGGAATAACGAGAAGAATAACATGGATAATTTTCTTGTTGGAGGATTGTAATGCATAACAGGCAGTCAGGTACAAGAAAAAGAGACTACGGCTCCTTAAATTAGGTAAGACAAAAAGTTGTATTTTTCACAACAGGTTTATTGACTTTGTAATAGCAATTTAAGATGGAATATGTGACAATCGGGTCCAGTCTGGTCCGTGTCTTCCCGGCAGGTTCGGGGTCGGGTCCGGGTAGGCATTTCCCGGATCTACACGGGTCCGGGTCCAGCTTTTGAAATAATATACGGGTCCGGGTCAGTTCCGTTGTAGTACATTACGGGTCTCTTTCGCGTTCGGGCACAAATTTTTGGACCCGTGAAGACCTCTAATGCACAGTGCTGCACTCTGCACTCACACACTTGGACAATAACAACACATATGTTAGGATGTTGTTTGTTGACTTCAGTTCAGCATTTAACACCGTCATTCCCTCCAAGCTGACCACAAAACTTGGAGACCTGGACATTAACACCTCCCTCTGCAACTGGATTATGGACTTTCTGACCAACAGTCCTCAGCATGTTAGGTCAGGCCATACCCACTCCACCAACATCACACTTAACACCGGTGTATCAAAGGGCTGTGTGCTGAGCCCATTCCTTTACTCCCTTTACACCCACAACTGCAAGCCTGTGCATGGATCCAACTCCATCATTAAGTTTGCAGACGACACCACAGTGATTGGCCTCATCAGTGACAATAATAAGACTGCCGACAGGGAAGAGGTACAGCACCTGGACACATGGTGTGCTGACAATAACCTGCTCCTTAACACCAGTAAGACAAAGGAGCTCATTGTGGACTTCAGGAAGAAGAAAGGAAGTACGCATGACCCCATCCACATTAACGGGATGGTTGTTGAACGTGTCTCCATCTTCAAGTTTCTGGGAACCACCATCTCGGAGGAACTGTCCTGGACCACAAACACCTCCAGCCTGGACAAGAAGGCTCACCAGCGCCTCTTCTTCCTCAGGACACTGAAGAAGAACCAGCTGTCTTCAGCCATAGTGGTGAACTTTTACCGGTGTGTGATCGAGAGCATCCTAACCAGTTGCATCACAGTCTGGTATGGGAGCTCCTCTCACCCTGACCATGGACTGTTTAACCTCCTGCCCTCTGGGAGACGCTTCAAGAGCCTCCAGACAAGGACCAGCAGATCCAGGAACAGCTTTTTCCCTACAGCTATCTCCGTGATGAACTCTGCTCTCTGAAACCCCACTACACCATACACACAGACTCCTCCCCCTCCTCACCACTACATCTGACTGATTTATTTATTTACAAAAAAAGGAGTAAACTTGTTATTACTTGCACTACTGTCTGTTCATCCAGAACACTGAGTAATCCATTTGCACATTGTAATATTTTCTATGCACTTTACTGCGCATTGCAATAGTGTAAATTATGTTCATATGTTCATAGTTCTGACTATATTGTACATACACTTTTACATAATCCATCTGTATAGTATGTTCATAGTACACCTATCTGTATATCATGCTGATAGTATTTAAAATCTGTAAATTATGTCCATAATACTTATCTGTATAGTTATTGTACATAATGTAGGCCTTGTATATTCTTTACTTACTGCTTATTGCACTTCTGGTTAGATG
The DNA here is from genome assembly GCF_963082965.1 of Carassius carassius. Classification (NCBI taxonomy): domain Eukaryota; kingdom Metazoa; phylum Chordata; class Actinopteri; order Cypriniformes; family Cyprinidae; genus Carassius; species Carassius carassius. Next base: position 5,786,871 of record NC_081759.1, read on the forward strand.
CTAACTGCATTTCGTTGCCTTGTACCTTACATGTGCAGTGACAATAAAGTTGAATCTAATCTAATCTAATGTATTCCAAGACGTAAACTAGAATCTGTGATTCTGAAGTACAGTGAATATCCACACTGGTGCGGTGACTGACTGCCACCTGTTTTTATACAGTCTTTGACTGCCACACATACTCCTCAAAACATTAGATTCATCCGCGCTGGAGCCGTGCCAACGCACAGCACACACAAGGTAATTAAAGAAAATTCTGAAAACAGTTGCAATTGCAGGTTTTCAAACAGAGATGGCAAAACGTACGGACTGCAGCTTTAAAACAGTGTTTTTAAAAATACCAAACTCAATAAACATTATTAATAAATCATAATTAATAAGTTACTAAGCCACGTTAAGCGTTTTCCTTATAATGGTTTTCTATGGAAAGAAAAATATTAATGTGTCTTTAAACGTGTTGCCTTCGCATTCTGGGCTCAATGAAGCTCTCCAATGGTTCCTGTATAAGTAACCTGCAAGTTGAGAGTCACTGCACTGAGCAACTTATCTTTTGCTTAGTGAACTGAAAGTAAATTATCCAAATTTGTGTCTACAAATTTTTATTATACTCCATAGTGCTATAAAAAAATCATCTGTATAATGAACTGTTCAAAGTAAGTGAAACGGACAGATTTTAATTTCATTCCCATTGTGCAATATGGTGTTAAAGGTTAATGTTCTTTGTGTTATGCATATGTTGGGTCAAATCTCAAGCTGTTTTTTTCTAGTTCTTGTCCTACTAAGTGGCCATGAAACTGTAGTCTTCCAGTCCAACTGTTATACATAACCATTCAAAACGTGGCAGCCAAATGCCTCAAAAACCACTAAATGCCCCTCTAAAAGCAAAGTTATTAAGAGGTCTGCAGTAATTGTCACGATTGTAATGGAGGACAGGAGGCAATGCAAGTAAATGATGTTTATTGAATGGAGGTTGTGATGAATGACTGCTGGAGAGTGACGCAGGGACCTCGACGGCAGCACAGACAGGTGAGTGGGTGATTTGAGTGCGTTGGTAGAGGTGATGGTGGTGATAGATCCGTGGTGGCGGTAATCCAGAAGCGACCGAACAGGAAACAGAGCAAGAGCAGGAACGCTGAAGGACGAACAGACATGAACACCGAGGACCTCAAACAATGATCTGACGGACCGGCGTTGGGGGGACCGGGGTAGGCGGATTAATGGGAGAATGAAGTACGGGCTTTATTTTAGACACATGGAAGGCGGGATGAATTCTCCTGTACGCAGAAGGGAGTTTAAGGCGGACTGCCAACGGGCTAATGATCTTGGTGACAGTAAACGGGCCAATAAATTTGAGAGCCAATTTATTAGATATGGAGCGGAGAGGAATATTCTTAGTAGAAAGCCACACTTTTTGACCCACGACGTATACGGGAGGCCTAGACCGGTGGTGATCGGCTTTGGCCTTAGTGCGCACCCCCACTTGGAGTAGAGTCTCGCGGACTCTAGTCCAAGTGCGGTGACACCTCTGGACGAAGGCGTGAACGAGGTGGCTGGTAACCTACACTACACTCAAAAGGAGATAGGCCCGTAGCTGATATTGGTAAGGTATTGTGGGCGTACTCCATTATAGACAATTGTTGGCTCCAGGAGGAAGGATTCTTGGAGACCAAACATCGCAACACCCTTTCCTAATCTTGGTTGGCTCTCTCGTTTTGACCATTGCTCTGGGGATGAAACCCTGAGGACAGACTTACAGTCGCTCCCAGTAACCTACAGAATTCTCGCCAAAATTTGGACACAAATTGGGGTCCCCTGTCGGAAACCACGTCTATCGGGAGGCCATGTAAACGAAAGACGTGATCTACAATGGTCAACGCTGTCTCCTTGGCTGAGGGTAATTTGGGCAAGGGAATAAAGTGGGCCTCCTTTGAGAACCGGTTCACCACGGTCAAAACTACTGTGTTGCCCTGGGAGGGCGGTAATAAAATCTAGATCGATGTGGGACCAGGGTCTCGAAGGGACCAGCAGCGGTTGAAGTAACCCATCAGGGGGCCGATTGGAAGTCTTACCAGTGGCACAAACCGAGCAAGCCAAAACAAAACTGTGAATGTCGCGAGCCATAAGTGGCCACCAGAATCGTTGCTTGACCAAAAATTTAGTACGGTTAACTCCTGGATGGCAAGCCACATTAGAGCAATGTCCCCACTGGATAACGTTGGACCGTAATCTCTCCGGCACAAATAAGCGATTCGGTGGGCACCCGGGCGGAGGCGTTACCCCTTCTAAGGCCGTCTTGACCTTCGATTTGATCTCCCATGTGAGTGTGGAGACCACTAATGTCTCAGGAAAATTACACTCGGGAGTGGACGGCGTTCGGAACGGTCAAAAATACGTGACAAAGAGTCGGGTTTAATATTTTTGGAACCCGGGCAGTACGAGATAGTAAAATCAAAACGTCCGAAAAAAAAGTGCCCACCGAGCCTGCCTGGAGTTCAACCTTTTGGCAGAGCTAATGTATTCTAAATTCTTGTGGTCTGTCCATACAATAAAAGGAACCCCCGATCCTTCTAACCAGTGGCGCCATTCCTCTAATGCCATCTTCACTGCCAACAATTCTCGGTTACCAATATCATAATTTCGTTCGGCAGGAGATAAACGATAAGAAAAATACGCGCATGGGTGGACCTTGTCGTCTGAGGGAGAACGTTGCGATAACACCGCTCCTACCCCCACCTCCGACGCATCGACCTCCACCACAAACTGATGTGCTGGGTCAGGGGTGATCAAGATAGGGACAGAAACAAAGCAGCTCTTCAGTTTGGCAAACACAGCCTCAGCTGTGTCTGACCACCTGAACGTAGTTTTGGCAGAGGTCAAGGCGGTCAGAGGTGCGGCTAGTTGGCTGAAGTTGCGAAAATAACCCCAGAAACCTCTGTAGGGCCTTACGGGAATCTGGACTTGGTCACTCTACCACAGCCTTAACCTTCTCGGGATCCATGCGCATTCCCTCAGTCAACATGATATACCCCAGAAATGGAATCGACTGTGCATGAAACTCGCATTTCTCCGCCTTGACAAAAAGCCCATTCTCTAGCAACCTCTGAAGCACTCGTCGAACGTGCTGCACATGTTCCTGGAGAGAAGAAGAAAAAATCAATATGTCGTCCAGGTAGACATATATGAACTGATCAATCATATCTCGCAGCACGTCGTTGACGAGTGCCTGTAAGACCGCTGGGGAGTTGGAAAGCCCGAAGGGCATAACCAAGTATTCAAAGTGCCCTCTGGGGGTATTATAGGCAGTCTTCCATTCATCCCCCTCCCTGATACGGACCAAATGATAAGCATTGTTTAAGTCCAGTTTTGTGAAAATCGACGCTCCCTGCAACTTCTCAAAGGGTGAAGACATCAACAGCAAAGGATAAGTATTCTTTACCGTGATGTTGTTCAGTCCCCGGTAATCAATACAAGGTCGCAGTGATCCGTCCTTCTTCCCCACAAAAAAGAACTCCGCCCCCGCTGGAGAAGAGGAAGGGCGGATGAACTTCGAAGCTAGAGAATCAGAAATATATTTCTCCATAGCCTCCCTTTCCGGAACAGAAAGTGAATATAATTTCCCTTTAGGCGGAGACTTACCTGACAGTAATTCTATGGCACAGTCGTAGGGACGATGCGGAGGAAGAGAAGCAGCACGAGACTTACTGAACACTTCCTACAGGTGGAGGTACTCTGCGGGCACATTAGACAAATCCACCATCTCCTCCTGTAACACAGACATAGACACAGACGAACAGGCTGACATTAAACAAGACTCATGACACCTTTTACACCAGGTTAGAATGGAGTTTGAGGACCAGTCTATTTTGGGGTTGTGGAGGAGGAGCCAAGGGTGACCGAGGACTATGGGTGCCAGAGGAGAGTCAAGTATGTGGAAGGAAATGGTTTCCGAGAGATTGCCTGATGTGATGAGGGTGATGTCTTCAGTGACGTGAGATATGACCGGGAGTTTTTGTCCATTGAGGGCGTGAACCGTGATGTGGTGCGGAAGGGCTCTGAGGGGAATGTGTAGTCTGTGTGCCAGTGTGCTGTCCATGAAATTACCTTATGCCCCTGAGTCCAGTAGTGCTTGACAGTCGTGGGTCTGTGCTGACCATCTTAGTCTTAACGGAAGGAGCGTAGATGATGATGAGGTCTTCTCGGTGGAGATCCCACCCAATAGTAGCCTCATACGTACTACCGGGCTTGGCCTTTTACCGGACAGGTGTAAGCGTGATGTCCGGTTCCCCCGCAGTAGAGGCACAGGCCAAGGGACCTCCGCCTCTCCTTCTCCTCCCGGGAAAGTCAAGCTCGCCCTACCTGCATGGGCTCGTGATCGTAGGAGGGGCTGGCCGCATCCCCGCCGCTGAACCGCACGTCAGTCGGTGTCCTGGATGTGGAACTGGGTAAGCTCCGCCTCTCCATCCGCGTCAGACGTGCGTCGACCCCCAAAACCATTTCTATGAGAAATGGGCCTAGATCTCCAGGGCCTAGATCTCCTTCTGGACGCGGTCAGCCAGCCCATGCAGGAACATGTCCCACTGTGCCTCCTCGTTCCAATGACACTCCACTGCCAGGGTTCGGAACTCGATGGAATAGTCCGAGACGGATCTCTCATGCTGACGTAGTTTAGCAAGCCTCCTGGCTGCCTCCCTCCCGGCGACACCTCGATCAAAGACCCGTCTCATTTCGGCGGAGAGTGACTGAAACGAGATGCAGCATGGGTCCTGGTTCTCCCACGGTGCTGGTGGAACAGGCGGTGTGAGTGGCGCAGTGGGAGATCGTAGTAGCTGGAACTGTTGGGTGAGCTCGGACACCTGCGTCACCAAAGCCTTAACCGCGCGACCAGTGTTGTTAAGATCGAACAGGAAACAGAGCAAGAGCAGGAACGCTGAAGGATGAACAGACATGAACACCGAGGACCTCAAACAACGATCTGACAAACAAGAGACGAAAGACAGGGCATTAAGTAGGCTGTTGGAATGAGCTGCAGCTGCCACTGATCAGATGGCCAGATGGTTCCGGGAGAGGGTTGAGAGAGAATATGGTAGAGTTTTTCAACAGCATGCTGGACAGAGCCCTGGCTCCATATTCACCCATCCGGTTTTCAGACAAATCAATTTCTTGGAAGTAAAAGCATAGGTTTTACAGTTCATATCTTGAAGGAGTGCTGCAAAACCAACCGTATCAACCACACCAAATCACCCAAAACGATGGCTAAAATGTGCATTAAAACGTACTCGGTTACTAACGTAACCTCGGTTCTCTCTAGAAGAGGGAACGAGTACTGCGTCTTAGCTAAGACGCTACGGGAAAAGTCTCTTTTCACGAAATACTGAAGCAAAAAATTATCCTTAATTTTTAATTGTTGTAAAGCGCATTTGCAGCAGCATTCGCTTTGCGCCCTTCATGCCACTTCCCGCCGAAACGGGTGTGGCCCAACCCTATAGAAGGAGCTCGAAAAGGCTGACTCACCTGATTTATTTCATCGCCGAAGCGAACCAGAGTGAATCGTACGCACGGCAGAGAACACAGTACTCGTTCCCTCTTCTAGAGAGAACCGAGGTTACGTTAGTAACCGAGTACGTTCTCTTACGAGAGTTCTCTCGTACTGCGTCTTAGCTAAGACGCTACGGGAACCCCATGTAAAGCGCCGTGCGCACAGGGATCACACACCATTAAACCTGGAAGCAACGCCCAGGATTTACAGTGCACAGTCACCCGAGGGACTCACAGAGAGCCCAGGACAGGAGGGGGGGGGATTGCGCGTTGCAGAAAACGCTGAGACAGTCACAATTCCTGGAACTGCAACAGCGGCGCGCTTGGGTGAGAGCTCGGCCACAGCGGAACTCGTACACCAGCGCTTTCCTAGAAGTGCTAGGATGACTTCGGGGCTTCCGGCTTCACCGTAATCCTCTGCCGTGACTCCCGCGGCGCGGGGCAACGGCTGGTAGAGCGAGAACGGGGTCCCGAGCTGCGTTGCTGATGCTGTCGCGATGAAGCAGCTGGAGGCGGGGGGCGTGACTGAGAGCTTTGCGGGGCCGGTCTAGCGCGACTCGCTGCAGAACCGGAGCGCTTCGGTAAGAAGTGCTTAAAGGCTTGTGATGCTTTCTGGTCCTCGACGAATCTCTCGACAAACTCGTTGACAGGCGATCCGAAGAGGCCAGCAGGAGTCAGCGGGGCGTGCTCAGACTCTGCCATGTCCGAAAGCGTTAGCCAAAAATGTCTCTCAGCCACCATAGCGGAAGCCATAACCCGTCCCATGGCCTGTGCAGCGGACTTAGTAGCGCGGAGGGAGAGATCCGAAGCACTCCTCAGATCCGCGAGGCAGATAGCTTCAGGCCCCATCTCATCCAGCTTGCGGAGGAGATCGCCCTGGAAAATCTGCAGCGTGGCCATGGTGTGTAGCGCAGACGCAGCCTGCCCAGCAGCAGAAAAAATCAGTGCGAGCAGAGATGACATCATGCGGCAGGCTTTCGATGGCAACGCCGCTTTCGTCCGCCGTCCAGCAGAAGGCGGGCAAAGGTGCGTTGCTATAGCCTGTTCCACCGGCGGAAGTGACTGGTAGCCCTATGTTTTTAGCATCGTCCAGTGTGGAGAATGCTAGCGAAACAGACAAACGAGTTCGCGCCGAGAATGGAGCGTTCCAAGCTTTCGCCACTTCTTCATGAAGCTCAGGAAGAAACGGGGCGTGCTTCGAGCTGGGAGAAATACGCTCATCCGGCAGAAAGCTACCATCCAGCCGGGAACGAGAGGGGGGCGCTGGTGCAGACCACTCGAGGCCGAGACTCGCCGCGGCAAGCGTGAGCACTCGCATCAGCTCCTTCTCGATATCAGCCCGTCTGCTGGGCCTCTGAGAAGAAGGTGCGAGATCCCCGGAGCTCGCCCAACCCTCACTGCCCGAGGCTAGCCGAGAGCACGTGTCCTCTTCCTCCGACGCGGCCCTGAGATCCACTTCCTCGGAAGACGTGGCAGCAGACAGCGGGCGCTGACCATCGGGAAGCGATGCAGGGGAGGCCGGTGAAGAAGGAAGAACCGGTGAGCTCGGTAGAGCTGGAGGCGGTTCCGGTAATCGCTGGGAGCGGCGCTTTTTACGGCGCTGCGGCGCAGCGGAGGATGCAGGCTCGGAGAAGAATGCCAGGCGAGTCCTCAGAGTCACCATCGGCATTAGCTCGCAGTAAGGGCAGCCGCTGTCAGCGAGCGCGAGTGCTGCATGATCCTTACCCAGGCAGGAGACACAGATGACGTGACGGTCTCCTTCGCTGAGCGGGGCTCTGCACGAGCCGCACGAGGGCATCTTTAAAAAGACGCAGCTCTTTTACGAGTGTGTGTCGCAGGGCGAACACACACAAGGATACAAAAGGATATAGGCGCCGGAGAGCGCAGCAGGAACGGCAGTGGAAGGCGGCAGTGGAAGGCGGCGAAGGCCAGCGGCTTCAGAAGTGGCTCGTCCCGCTGAGATGCTTATCAGACGGCGCTTGCTTCCTTCGTGATCCAACGATGCGTGAGCTTCGCTGAAGAGATGAAAAATCAGGTGAGTCAGCCTTTTCGAGCTCCTTTTATAGGGTTGGGCCACACCCGTTTCGGCGGGAATTTGCATGAAAGGCGCGAAGCGCCCTTATTGGTCTGATGTTGCATCAGCCTGTGCTCGATAGGCTTGTGCAGTTGCTGCAGAGCAGCCAATGAGCGAGTGAGCCGTCTCGCCTATGGCTGTGTGCTGCTGCAAATGCGCTTTACAACAATTCAAAATTAAGGATAATTTTTTGCTTCAGTATTTCGTGAAAAGAGACTTTTCCCGTAGCGTCTTAGCTAAGACGCAGTACGAGAGAACTCTCGTAAGAGAACTGTGGACTGTGAAACTGTTGTATGTTGTTTTGAATTGGATATTATACATTACATTTTCACCAGCTAGCAGTTTCGTATTGATCCGGCCCAAATCTGGCCTGCATGGATTTCACGCGGGCCAGATGTGGGCCGGATCTGGGCCAACACTATGTTGCTGTCTGGGCATTGTTTGTGCTCAGATATCACAATGTAGGACAGCAACAGTTAGGCTTGCCAAAGCTGGTGTCTGAAAGTTTAAAATAACTTTTGAAATTTGAAGGTTTTATACAAAGAAGTCAGAGAAAGTGCATAAAATATTGCTAACATGATTTAGCACATTGATATCATTTAGTTTGCATGATAAAACATTTCTGGAATCACCATGTGATGTATCGCAATCTTCATAATAATAAACTTACTTGTGATGCAGCCTGGAATTAAACCACATCACATTGGTTTATCTGGCCAGAGGAGAACTGCAGACTGAGCCAGATTTCTTCCCAGGTTTTTTTTCCCTCCATTTTTGTAGTCACTGATTGAGTTTGGGTTCCTTACCCAAGTCGCCATTGGCATGCTTAGTTGTGGATACTTAATATTTAGTAATATTATTGAACTGAGTGTGCACCATGCTGAAAAAAAGAATAAAAAAAAATCCACCATAAAAACCATCACAGAAATTCTATTGGTTTCCCCTAAAAATACTATTACAAACATTACAATCCATCAACTATTAAGCATTGAAAAAAAAAAAAAATGTTTCCCGTACCTTATTTTGGGACATATTCCATTCAGTGGTTTTTATCAAGCCACCAATAGAATAGACCCACACGTTAATACAATGCAATTCCCTTACAAACGGTAAAACCATTACAAATTCTTTGACATTGATAAGTGACATGAATAAGAGCTGAACTGGGCTCTACAGGGCTGCTTTATAGCTGAATTGATCTTCTTTCATATTTGATCATCTTTACACAGTCATTAAACTGAACCGAATCAACACTGAACTGACAAACATGACACTGTTGTATTTTAAGAGCTGCTTTACAGCAGAATATAAATAAAGGTTAGCAATTTTACTTGCTGGCATGTTTTAGCTTAATTTAGCACACTGATAGCATGATTTAATGTTTTGCCAGCATCCTTTAACATGTTGCTAACATATTTCTCACACGATTTAACAAATTTCTATCATGTTTCTTATATGATTCATCAAATTACTAGCATCTTTTAGGATGTACTCACAGTACAAATGTTTGTTTCGAACATTATTTAACACATTGCCAGTAGGTTTTAATGCTGTTGGAGTATTACTTGCATGATTTAACATATTGCTTATGTTAACATATTCCCTCCATCCAATTATCTCGCAGATTGAGCTTCAGGATGGAGGTGTTGGTTACTAAGGAAATGGACAGAACTTTCATACGCTAGTACAGAGGAAAGTTTTTAAGATGTTTATCATATCTTCTATTATTCATATAATGCAGCAGTCAGGCTCTGGAAGTAAAAATGGAACTATAGAGCTAAGCTATAAGGTTGTTAATTGATGGTATTTGTTTTTGTTGTAGCTATCAGTCCATATTATTCCAACTTATTATTAAGTAATGTTTAACAGTGAAAATTGTTAGTGAAAAAGTACATCACCCATGATTCCGCAATAAAATCTCCAACAATCATCGAACAGAATCACACTAGAAAATTCTTTAGTGCTCATTAAGCATGATGAATGATGTAATAAAGTCTCTCAAATTACTTACACACATATATATATATATATATATATATGCATGTGTGTGCATATTTTGCAGTAAATGTAAAATATATTGTCTCTATAGATATATTCAACACCTTTAAATCATTCGTTTTACATTTCGCCATCATTCTTAATTTAATCGTTATTCCAATGGTTCAGGGGAAACTGAAAAAGTTTTTCCTTTGCATTTTTATATAGTTTTCTTCTAAATCAGTTTATTTGCTCTTACCTGTGAGCCCAGCCCATAATGCATCCTGTTGAGTTCAACCTGGTTCATATTTCAGAGGAAGTAGGATCCTAGAATTGCATTCAGCAACTTACAAGCCTCTCTGTAGCTTGACTGTCCAGTAGGGTCAAATGCTCGTCTTTCATCTAGAACATAATCAGAATACCTCTTATTATTTTGTTTGATAAAACAGCTCTTATGCACATAAATTATGCAAAATGTTATTGAAAGCTGCAATCATGATATTAGGTTAATTCTCAATCTATACAGATAATTAAAAAAATGAAAACATTGAATAACTACTTAAAAAAGCAATAAAACATCTCAAGGAGGTACCATTCATGTCTGCAGCACCAACTGTACGAGACAAGTTACGCACTAAAATTTAAAACACAATGTTAGAGGTTTACTATTATCATTATGACTTGAGTGGAAAACATTAGCGACGCTTTCCTTAAGAATCCCAGTTATTCAATGCAGTCGATACAGGAGATAACCAACGTGTGCTGTACTCACACATGCAACCTTTACAGCTCAAATGAGATGACCTGGTGTGACTTTATAAAGTAAATATGACAACAATGCATCATTGTTTCTCATTGAGATGCTCAATTATCATGAATGTGGAAAATTCCCAAGTCATTCATTAAGCTATGCGGAGGCACACAGCATTAATCTAGCAGATGGCTATCTCTAATAAGCTGAATAAACAGCCATCAGAGAGATAGTGAGAGATGGATGGAGCCGTGATTTATGTATATGTAGAGGAGTGTGTAGGTGTTTCGGTATCTGCAGAACAAGCAGGTGAAAAATGAGAGAGAGAAAGAAAGAGAAATAGAGTGAGACCTGTCTGAAATTACAAGAATGACTCACGGCCGTTTCAATGTTTTATTCCCCGTTGAGTGGCAACATCATATTCTGTGCACCTTAGCTCTTTGACACCCTCTATCAGAACGTGCATCACCCATGCCACCCCCCCCCCCCCCCCCGTCAGCCCACTCCCTCTCTCTCTCTCTCTCTCTCTCTCTCTCTCTCTCTGCTCATATTCACACTTTCACTTTTATTAAGAACTCTCACTGTGAAATCTGTCGAGTTCCAGGTCTGTGTCAAAATCTTCATCACTGATGACACACTCTTCCTCCTGCTGCTGTCCATCACCTGGATGGATACCTCCACCTTCATCCACTTCGTCTTTTTCATTCATATGATCTGAATCCTGATGGGCCATTTTTGTGGTTTGATGCTGGATGGGCGATCTAGACACTCTCTGAGTGGAGCAACGCAGAGGATACTCTCAGAAATGAGAATTATTCAGTTCACCAGAGTTCTGTGTAATTAAGAACTGAAGAATTGACACTTTTTTAACTTAACTCTAGTTAAAAATTACACTTACCATTCACAAGCCATTTTACTTACAATGTGACATATTTCCAAGTGAAACATACTGTGAGGCACAAAAACCATAGGGAAGGACTTTTATTTATCAGGAATTTACTGGATTTTGTCAACTGGTCACATACTGTACCAGAATGAAGCCAGATGGTTTGTGGTGAGGGGTTCCAAAGTAACTGTATGTGCCCACTGGTGCTGAGATGAGCGGGCGTTTACAAATTCATTCTCTATGGGAGCTGAGCGACACGCTCATGCGGGGGATTGACAGTGGAGCGAAGCAAGCAAGTGAGAGCATCAGAAAGTGGAAAAACCTCAACTTTACATAATGACATGCAAAAAAATTAATTACAATAAATAAATAAACAGATAAATAAAAAATAAACAAGATAGATCGGGAGCCAGTCACATTTCAAGGAGTTTCTGGTGGATGTTTTTTAATGGGGTCACCAAGTCTGTGTTTATTTGATTAAAAATACAATAAAGACTTGAATATTCAAAATATTATTAAAATTTAAAATAACTGTTTTCTGTTTGAGAATATTTTAAAGCATCAACATCCATGTCACATGATCATTAAAAAAATCATATATGCTGATTTGCCCAACATTAGCACAATTTCTTATTATCAATTTTGAAAACTGTCTGTATTTGTGGAAACCAGTGTTTCCATTTTTTCCCTTGCTATATTAAACATCAAAGAAAATTATTGACCTGAAACTTTTGAACTAGTGTATTATTTTATTCAGAATTCTACTACCATTTAGACGCTTTAATGGTGGCTATACTGTGGCTGGGTTAACAAACATCTATTAAATATACACTTTATGTTGTATATTTAATGTATATATATTTAATGTATATTTAATGTTATATGCACTTTAGGCATTAAAAAATTAAGTTGGCATTTTTCCAACTAGAATCATGCATATTTATTGTGGATCAATACCACATAGATTGGTGGATTTGGCACTGAACAGATATCACATCCCAGAGAAGATTAGAAATCTCATCCTTGACTATTACAACAACTTTAGTCTTAGGGTGTCTTCTGGGACTTCAGTATTGGAGTGGCATCGCCTGGAGAAGGGTATCATTACAGGCTGCACAATCTCTATGACTCTATTTGCACTGGCCATGAGCATGCTCGTGAAGTCGGCGGAAGTGGAATGCAGAGGTCCATTGTCGAGATCTGGCACCCGACAACCCCCGATTAGAGAATTCATGCACGATCTTATGATCACCACAACAACAGTGCCTAGATGCAGGTGGCTTCTACAAGGCCTCGAACAGATCATCACGTGGGCAAGAATGAGCTTTAAGCCAGTTAAATCCAGGTCCCTGGTCCTGAGGAAAGGGAAAAGTAGCTGATCAGCTCCGCTTTATGTTGGGAGACACTAGAATTCCATCAGTGTCGGAAAAGCCAGTGAAGAGCCTGGGAAAGCTCTTCACTCACAACCTGAAGGACACCGCTGCACGGCAGGGTACCAACGATGACCTCGACACATGGCTCTCGGCGGTGGATAAGTCAGGACTTCCTGGTAGGTTCAAGGCCTGGATTTACCAGCATGGCATCCTTCCTCGCCTCCTCTGGCCCCTGTTGATCTACGAAGTCCCAATTACCACCGTGGAGGGCTTCGAGCGGAAGGTCAGCAGATTTCTGCGCAGTTGGCTGGGCTTGCCACAGAGCCTAAGCAGCATTGCTTTCTTTGGCCATAGCACCAAGCTACAGCTTCCCTTTAGTAGTCTGACAGAGGAGTTCAAGGTCACACGAGCCAGAGAAGTCCGGCTCTATCGAGACTCAGTAGACACCAAGGTCTCCTCAGCAGGGGTAAAGGTCAGAACAGGAAGGAAGTGGTGCGCCCAGCAGGCAGTGGAACGGGCAGAGGCAAGGCAGCGACATAGCACCCTGGTGGGTACGGTTGCTACTGGGCAGGCCGGGCTTAGTAGCAATCCCAAGCCGTGCTACATCAAGGCCAGAGGGAAGGAGAAGCGGAAGCTTATCCAGGAGGAGGTACGAGTCGAGGTGGAGGAAGCTCGCTCCAGCAGAGTGGTGGGCATGTCCAAGCAGGGGGCTTGGACAAGGTGGGAGAAAACAGCTGGCCACAAGATCACTTGGGCAGAACTCTGGAAGGCGGAACCACACCATTATAAGTTCTTGGTCCAGTCAGTGTATGATGTCCTCCCTAGTCCTGCCAACCTGTTCACCTGGGGCCTGGTAGATACACCTGCTTGCCAACTCTGCCAGAAAAGAGGATCATTAGAGCATATCCTCAGCTGCTGCTCAAAAGCCTTAGGAGATGGACGGTATCGTTGGCGCAATGACCAGATCCTGAAGGCAGTAGCATCTGCACTGGCATTAACATCAGCAAACAGCATCTTCCTACCAAGTCTGTAATTGCCTTTGTTCGAGCATGCGAGAAGCCGCAGCCCTCTAGAAGGACCCAAGGCTGGGTCGCCTGGGTGAGGGTGTCTGATGTAAGACCCGAAACACCCTATGACCCCAGGAGAATCACTGACGATGTGTCCAGGTTGCATTGCAAGGTGTATTCAAGTACTTGTATTGAAAATCTTGATAAACCACATCTTTCACATTGTTGGACATGTAAATAGAGATTTGGGATGTCGGCAACCAGTGTTTAAAATACCACAGGCCAAACCCATTCATTTCCCAACCATAAAATCTGATTGGTTTAATAGATGTGAAAAACAACTTTCTACTTGGCTAAATGCATTAAGCCCACACACCCTCATCATGTGCTTTCTAACACACAAGCTTATGAAATGGCATAAAATCTGAGCCGGGATACTCACTTGACCATCCACATTTCCTCTGCTGTAGAGATTACTGGATCTGCTGACTGGCCTGCTTGCAATTTCTTCCAAATCCTCTTCTTTTCCACCTTTATCTCCATCATCTTCACACACTGATGGAAGAATACTCTCTTTTGCCACCTTTTTGCCCACTACCATTCTATATATGCTGTGTGAGTTTGTGATTGTTTGGAAAATGAATGTTGAGAATGCTTTGATCAAACTAAATCACATTCGATTCACTCTGGTTTCCCGAGCCAGTCAGGATCGATATCCTTAAATAAAATAAAATCTATGAGAAGGCAAATCAGTGCAGTAGTGTCTCCTGTTGGCCCAGACTAACCTGCTCTGAGGGAAGGCTGTATTAGACTGACAGTCACTTTGACTAATTGCAGAGCTGCATTTTTGGACAGCTCATCCAATGAACCAAGGAGCCTCCTGAACAGTGAGGGTGAGCTATTGCTCAGATCATTTGTTTTGTTGACTGGTTGCCATGGTGTCATTTCTCCTCTCATAAAGCTGCACTCAATCTGTTTCTGCAGTGAGCAGTGAGAGAGAGAAACAATTATATAAAACAAAGAACATATATCTTCTTCCCTCACTAAACAATCAGTTGCTCTCTGTAAAACATTATAAAAATCTATATTTAAAGTAATTCTAAAATAACACACACATTTTTGGATTTCATTTTAATTTATTGTAGATATTTTTTGTAAATATTTAATTAAAATGACCAGATGATCTCTACACATAAATTGTATGTGTGTGTGTGCGTGTGTATACATTATATACATATATTATATACATATTACATATACATATATATATATATACTTATTTTGTAATGTAATGCAACATTACAATTACATTTATATTCATATTTAAATATTTTTACACACACACACACACACACACACACACACACACACACACACACACACACACACACACACACACACACACACACACACATATATATATATATGATAAAAGGTAAAAATATAAATTATACTATTATACACACACACACACACACACTCAAACACACACACATATAAGTACTATATATGTATTTTGTATATTATTTCTTAAATATTACATAATAATTAAAAGTTAGTTTCATTTACAACATACTGTATTCTTTATATTGTTTATATTTAGGAAATATAAGTGTATTTAATATTTATTTTGTAGAGTTGTAACACATTTGACATTTAAAAAAAAAAATGTAAATAAACAATAAAATGATGTCTGATACTCTTGCATGGAAGTCTCTACATTGCTTCTGTTTCTCCATGGAAATTCAGCAGGAAACCAAACTGTCATTTCAATGAAACACGCAATAAGCTCCTGAGCCATGAAAGTGCAACCTCTGACCTCAAATTTTCCATTCACATATCCTTTCATGCATTACAAATGTCTTAAATAAACTTCACAGTGCATATATTTGATAATGTCCTCACTTAGAAAGAATGGCAAAGACTTCAAGCCTTGACATACAAATGTTTTTATTATTAAGTAGATGCAAAGTTCTTGCAGTATATGCATTAAAATGGCAAATGTTTCAATGTTCGAAGTTCCACAATAGAAGATTCACAGCAGAACAGCTTCTTTTAGCAGCAGCAAAGAACAAACACAAAAAGAGAAAAGAAAACCGCGTAAAACCTCTTCTCCGTCCAGTCACAGAGGAAGGACGCGATCACAACAGTTAAACAGAAACAGGTTAATAGAAAACAGGACGCTAACATCATGCATTCAGAATAATGCTTCAGATTCCCCCAAACTAATTATCATCATATTCACGTAAGATATTACAAGCAACTCAGAAGGACAAAACCAAATCAATACCCATAATCAAAATACATTCTTAAAAAATTCTCCTACATACAGTATGATATATTTAGATATTTACTGATTTTAACATATGCATGTGTGTGATTCTTTTTTGCCCGAATTCTTTCATGACAGAGTTTAAACGGTGCAAAACCCAGATGTGGGGAGGGAAACATTCAGTGTTAACAGCTTACATACAACAAGAATATTCTCCTACAGAAAGACAACAGAAAGCAAAGTCCCTCAAAATCAAATTACCTCATGTAATATTTTTCATGCCGGAGGCCACTCATTACTCAAAAAAGTTTTCAAAGCAAATCCGAAGCAAGCTAGGATCTAACTGAACATACATTTCATAAAGCAAAACAGTGACTTTTCTTAAAAAATTCATTGCCAAAAAACTGTCTTTTCAAAGCCATCAAAAAGGCATTGCATGCAAAAAATGAACTATGCGCCGCATTGATGTTTTGCTTGTTGTTGCAAGCGGTTCCCTTTAATACGAAACGAAAACTACGACGGATGATCTTCGATCTAAAGAAGAGATCCAGGTCTCCATTAAGAGTCAAAGATATGGGTCATCACAGCCATGTCTCAGAGAAACAGGGATATAGAGGAGGTATAATAAAGCCAAGCAGGAGCATAACCTCTTTCATTGGGGTTGGTTTTCTTAGTTTTCTTACTTTTTTTTACAGTTAGCTTGAGATAAATGTGGTTTCATCTTAGTTTGATCCATATCAAAGCCACTTTAGGTAGTATTTTTACTTTAACTGTGACTATCTCAGTTCAGAGTTTAGATCTCACAAGTTTATAATCTGCAGGTGTGAGGTATAAACTCGCAACACCGAGGAAAAGCATGTGAAATAATTATGAAATAAAAAGTCGCAATTACGTTTTTTACATTTTTTCTCCATGGTGGAAAACAAAACAAAACAAAACAGAATTGCACAATGCAAACTCAGAATTCGGAGAAAAAAGGGGCAGAATTCTGAATTATAAACTCATGTAAACTCAGAATTCTGAGATAAAATGTATAATTGCGATATGTAATTTCAGAATTACCGTATTGCGAGATGTAAACGCAGAGTTCTGACACACAAGAATTGCAAGATATAAACTAAGAATTGTGATGTAAACCTGGAATTGCGAGAAAAAATGGAATGATCTTTTATTATTATTATATTGAATATTAAATAATATACTATGGGAAGAGGAAGGAGGAAACAAGGCAAATGAATAATATAATTAATAAAATGGTTGGTTGTGACTCTTTCAAAACCAAAATTAATCCAAACGGACCAAAATGAGATCTGAACCCACTTTTAAGGCCAAGGACAGTATGTATTGGTCCGTTTAAAGAGGTCTATGTTAGGTTCTTTTAAACAGATTCACCTTCTATAGATATGAGCATGTCCTCTTTTTTAGCATGCATAGAGACTTCCCAAAAACTTCCCATCTCTTAATAGTAAAGTCAATATCTACGCATGTTGCACATGAGGAAAGCCACTGATGTTGCTTACACTTAAAAAAAGGCAGGCCATGTCTAAGTGCACGCAGCCCATTAGTCAGGACAAAGCATAAAGACACATAAAAAAAATGCATTCAGAAATTCAAGTGAATGGTACTTGTATTAATGCAGATTTTGATCATAGAGATGCACATCAAACAAGGCCTAGCAAAGAAAATGAAATATTCCATAAAATACAAGAAAAGAAGAATTTTTTAACAGACAAACTTGGCACGGTTTTTGCGAATCATGGTTGGTGTTCCATCATGCTTCTGGCTGGCTGATAAGAGCATGAGCAAAAACCAGCAATTTATGGAGGGAAAATGTGACTATGAGCAAAACACCCTGTAAAAGGAAGAAAATAAAGATTAAAAGAGATACAAAGAGAGAAAGGAGGTAGAAAGAGTATACATACTGTGTGTATAGCAATAATAAAATTACATAAATTACAAAATGCTGCAATTATTTAAATATTTGCATAAGCATCTATTCCACAATTTATATATGCTCATAATTCATTATATTTATTTATTAAGTTGATGCACTTAATTTTTTTCAAGATTTAGAATACTGTTCAAAAGTTTGGGTTCAGAAATACTGTTATCAAAGAAAGAAATACATGCTTTTATTCAGCTAGGATGCACTTAACTGATCAAAGTTACAGACTTTTGCTTTATAATTCCTGAGCTGCCAATCAGAATATAAGAATAATTTCCGAAGGATCATCTGACACGGAAGACTGGAGTTATGTTGCTGAAAATTCAGCTTTACATCACAGAAATATATTACATTTTAAAATATTACTGAAACGGAAAGCAGTTATTTTAAATCATACAAATATTTTTTTTTGTTTGTACTATATTTTTTATCAAATAAATGCAGCCTCGCTGTGCATAAGAGACTTCAAAAACACTTTTTAAAAACATTACCAACCCCAAACTTTAGAACAGTAGTGTACTTTTCCTATTTCATGCTATTTTGAATTTTACATAAGTAAACGTGGGCTGTAATTATGATTAATTTAATCACGTAACTAATTCCATTAAAAACAGTAAGTCATTGACAGCTCAAAAAGAAACACATGTCATGCTTAATGTATGCAATTAAGCTCACATTTCTTTGTAAAGTTATGCATTAATTGCAACATTTCATTCCGATATTCAATTATTTCATGATATGTAATGTTGCCCACTATCCAACAGAGTACCAGCTGACAAATAGCGAGGGACCGTGAGGTAGCTCTCGTCCTCCAACACAAGGACTTTCACCATAAAACATCAAAATAAGTGACCCCTCTCAGAAACTACGGTGGCCATCCGGCAAGATGGCCAGTTAAGCGTGCACTACTGTTAAAGCACTTCTGTCCCTCCCTCCGCTCTCACAGCGAGTGTGCGATGAACAAGCTCTTATCTGTGAGAGCACAAACAGAGAATAGCACAGCCACTCTCTTCTCTCTAATCCTGTTACGCTGCAGCCTCTTCTCAGCCTCTGTCTCTATGGTTACGGCTGGCGTTCAATGATGCTGGTCCAGAGGCTGTATCTACAGTAATCTACTGGCACAAGGTCCTCCTACAAGCCCGGATAACCCAAGGCGACTCAAGGGGAGAGGAGGAGGGATGAAGAATAAGCAAACAGGACTTACTCATCCGTGTCTTTCTTGCTCTCTTCAATGTATGCAATAGACTCCGACCTTAGACGGTTGGTGACCTCGTAAGTGCGCAGGGTTACACCGAAGATGTCCTCGTGGTATCGATTCTCATCCTTCAACGAGAAAGAGGAGAAAACATAAGTAACTGGAAGTAACTGGAGAAAACATAAGTAACTGGAACTTCTCAGGTGACCTTGTACTTGATTTTGTTAGGCACGCAAAGGATCAATTTTACATAAATGACCTAATGGAGTCAGTGAGTACAGTATAAAGTTTGGAAAAAAAAGATGGAACCCTTAGTCCTTAGATGACATTGGACTTGATTTACCTTTGCACATAAAAGGTCTCGTTTAAATAAATAACTGAAAAGCACCACTAACTACAGTGTATGTAGTGCATATAGGGGGAAATTGCGATCTAACTCTTAGTTTTGCTAATAAATGATCAATTAATCATTACATTATAAATATAAATGCAAAAATAAAATTGAATTAATTAAACAATATATATGAGGAAAAAAATACATACTAAAAAAATTCAACAAATGGTCAGGTTTTCTTTAATAGTGTATAGCACCACTAACTGCAGTATAAAGTTTGAAAGAAAAAAAAAAGAATCAAGATCAAACAAGGGATCAAACAAGTTTTGAAAAAAGTTTTGCTGATAAATTGTTAATTAATTATAAAATTATAATTGTAATCTATTGTAAAATACCATTTCATTATAATTAACTACAGTATGAGGTTTGGAAAAAAGTGGGATCTAACCCTCAGTTTGCTGATATAGAAGCCAGCATCTTCCAGAGACATGTTTCCATGCAGTTTAAAGATCTGTTGGACTGTTTTCAGTACATCTCCTGCCATGGTGACGTCTCCACAGACGTAGATATGTCCACCTTCTTCTCGCAGATATTTGTACACGGTTTCAGACAGCTGCTCGCGAAGCACATCTTGGACGTATTTCTGAGAGGACGAGTAGAAAAAGAGAAAAAATTGTGAGGTAAAAGATTAAATAGATGTCTGAGAGCCACATGGCATGGTTCCACTGTTATTTGATCATGCTCTGCCTTGCTATTTAAAAAATTAAAATAAAAAAATTAAGTGAAAAATCAAAGACTTTCTTCACAAAGGTCCATTTTTCATTTCTCCATTAATCTCTATGATTCACTTGAGCAGCTAGCTAAACCCTCACTAATGCTGGATTATAAATGGATTTGAAATATCCTCACGAATATTTGCCAAGGCATCAAATTCTAACCTTTGGTCTCCCGGGCTCTCTGGAGTATGCGGTGTAAAGCTCTTTAAACACTTCCTTGTTCTTGGCCTGGATGGTCTCTTCCTTGTAAATGTGGTCAATCTGTGACTGCCGACAACCGAAAACCAAGATCATGGGGCATGCCTTGATTCCTGATTAGATAAAACATGCCACAATTCAGATTTAACTCAACGACAAATGCCAAAATATATATTAGTGAAAGTGTAAGTACATGTAATTTTGTTAATCATGTACAAATAGTGTTTTAAATATATATTTTTGTATTTTTTTTCTACCAAACATTCCTGTAATGTTACCAGATTAGATAAATGGATCAAACAATTATAAACCTTTCTCAGACCATTTAAATATGAATTTGTAAATTCAAGCAATTACAAGAATAAACTAAATACAAGCTTAAAGGTGATGAATGTCACTGAATTTGAAAAATCAAATCAATCAATCATATCCATCAATCAATAAATCAAATAAACAATGCTAGCCCTTTCTCAGAACTGGAAATGTACATTAATCATTGAAATCTGAGTTTCAAGTAAGTTTCAAGCAAGTAAATTACATAAAATAAATCCTTGAGATGGATGGGTGGATACATTTTTTATTACCCTACAAAATGCTTATAAATGCATTCGATAAATTAGTAAATTGTTTAAACAAATGACACTTTCCTTCTCAGAACTGTAAATTTAAGTGCACAATTTCAAATCAGAAGTAACTAAAAGCCTACCCTTGTTTTCAATATCATACAGTCTCTGTTGCCAGAAGCTTCTGAATGGAGCGATTCCAGTGCCTGGACCAATCAGAATACACGGAACCTGGCTGTCTTTTGGCATACGGAACGTTGGAGCCCTGAAACAGATAATACATCCTTTGATTTCATCAAATCCACAAGAAAACTACCATCGTATTTGAAAAGTATATAAATGTTTTACCCTCTGACAAAGCATGGCACCGTATCGCCTTCTTCCAAGCTATTGAGCCAGGAGGAACACACTCCGTGGTGCACAGGACCTTCTCCATCTAGCCGAAAAAAACACACAATCCTTTACCCTGACACTGATCTAACGCCTAGCAATCTAAGACTGCGCAGTGCTGACATCGATTGTTTCAAATGGAATGAAATTGCTATATTTCAGCCGCCAATTACGCCATTATGCACGTAATTACATGTTTACAATGAGAGATTAGATCAGTTTCTCTTTCGTGCAGAAAGGCTTAACAGCAAATGAGCAGATCTAGAATTAATTTGATCGTTTAATTTTCATGTAGTCCCTATCTTTAAAATAAATGAGCTGCTATTAGATGAACAGTCAGAATCAGACTAATACCACAGACAACCATCCCAGTTTCTCTTCCGACAACACAGATTATTCACAATTCATTAAATTGCTAATCAAGTTCATAGTCTCTTATTAAGCACCCAATTAATCACACCATACCACTGATGGGAAAATTGAGTTTTTAGGCCGTATGTCATTGTAACTGTTGAAAGTGAGAGGTTATTTAAGTGTGCGTCTCACGGTTTGAGACGAGTGATAGAGAACGCTTTTAACACTTTGAAGTGGATTGCATTTGTTAAACATAGCATCAGGTCGTGTTTACACCTGCTTTGAACATCTGGTGTTGAAGTGATAGTCAGAGCCGCATTACCGATTACACCTGGTACAAACAGCATCTCAAACATGTCTCTGGTGACCATTACCAGTCACTAGATTTGGTCAAAGAGAATGTTTTTGAATTAAAGACTTCTTACATCACTTACTACATCAGTCAATATCTGCATATTGATCAAGGAAAATGAAGCAGAAATACTATTGTTCAAAAATCTCCTGAGCCCAAAAAACACTGCATGATTTTAACAATCCTATAAGATCACTGCATGTCACACTGTGTGACTTGGATCTAATTAACTTGGCTACGAGATGTGTGTACTCTGTACGATGATGACACCTATTGACTCGTACGCTACGACGCACGTTACTATAGAAGAATAAACGTCATCACCATGCGCTAGTGGTAATCAAAAAGAGCACAACAAATCACACTTTAGCAGTTTTTTTAAGTATGCTTTTTTAATGTGGAAGTGGCAAAGGGGAAGGGATAAGCAGTTTTATGTTTTAGCACGATGTCGCATTGATGTGCATTTTTATTGGTTGGTCTGTGAACGTGGAATGTACCAGCAAAGACACTGTGCGAAGATCATGCTGTATCGCTGAAAGACTGTTACAACGACTGTCTTTGAACCTCTCTCAATGTACACACAGGAGCATCAATTAGAGCCACGATCTCAGAAAGCACCATGATTGTTTCTCGATGCCAATATTTTGTCTGGGACAGCCAAAAATCGTTAAGTGTGTTTAAGGCTTTATGCTCGCCAAGACTACATTTATTTGATAAAAATTCAGTAACAGCAGTAAGTATTATTACGATCACTGTTTTCTTTTTAAATATATTTGTATACATATTATTTTGCGTATTTTTCTCCATCATGTTTATTTAAAAAAAAAAAAAATGTATATATATATATATATATATATATATTTGTATTATTTGCTGAAAGCAGTTGTGCTGATTAATTATTTATTTGAAAGAAGTCTTGCAATAAATGTCTTATTGTAATAAATGTCATTGTCACTTTTGTTGTGTAAATTGAATCTGTCTTTGCTGAAAAAAAAAAAAAAGTATGAATAAAAAAAAAAATTCACCCCAAACATTTGAATGGCAGTGTATATTATTCATTTTAATATCCTTTTTTTTTTTAAGTATGAGATGCCTTCAATTAATTTTTTTGGTATATATATTTTTAGATTCCATAGGGATTATTACTATCAATTCCGTTAGAAGTGATATGTTTATTTTTTTCATTTACTTAAACTTATTATAAATATGAATTACCCTAATGTACATTACTGATGACAAAAATTAGAAGAAAAAAATCATATGCAAAGTAACACATATGATGTGTCATGCAGAGGCTTATGGGAATGTCCTTAAGCTGTATATATTTATACGTATACAGTTTTTCACCATATATGTTGTAAGGTAACAAGAATTAATAGGTTTTTACTTTAGCATCTTTACAGTCTTTCTGTAAAAATTCTACGAATTATAGGTCAAGGTCATTGTTATTTAAACAACTTTAATGCTAACCAAGGTGCTTCACAGTAACACAATACAATGATAAAAAAATAAATAATAAAAAACACAAAGTTTAAACGTTAATGAGGATTTAAATGCAGATAAATAAGATGATAACCTAACCATATAAAGCTTGTATGTAGCTTATAATATAAAGCTCATATGTAAATGAAACATAACTAAGAGTTCAATTAAGAGCTAAGCAATGAAAGTGATGAAAGAGCAATGTGTTTTCTTTACCTCTGGGCCGATAGGACACCACTGCCACACTGAGGTGAATCTCTCCTGGATGAAGGTCTGGAGAGGAGCTGATGGAGTAGTATCGTGGCTGTAGGAGGGGCAGCTGGGTCAGGAGAAGGGTGGAGGGGATCTGGAGGGATGGGAACTCCTCTAACACCTCCACTACGGAAGGGTTATTGTACCACTTCCACTCCTCATACTCCTGCAAACCCTGAGGAGACACAGAATGAAGCATATAACATCATCATGACGTTCATAGTAGCTCTGGTTTGGCACATGAGATCTGGATGAATGGCAATTGCTCAAAACGTGAGAAAACTGACAGTAAGAAGCGAATAAAAAAAAAACCTGTCAACACTATAATTTGTGTAAATGGGTTAGTTATGTGAACGAAAAGATTACTTTATGTCCAAGCTGTTCTCACTCATACAACAAAGCAGAGCTTTACTAGAGCTGAACAGCTACAAAAAGGGTAAAAAAAACTGACTTTTTAACCATATCAGACTATTTGCTCTGTTTTATGTCTTTAGAGAAAAAGAAAACATAACCGTTACTACTTTATTGTATTTGACAATGCATCTTTGAATTTATTAATTTTAGTTTCCTGAAAAACCTGAACATTGTAAATGCTACACATAAAACTCAATGGCAAGGACCTTTATGGTTGTAAATCTGAAAAGCTGATGAAAATGAATTTTAGAAGTCAAGTCAAGTCAAGTCACCTTTAATTATATAGTGCTTTAAACAAAATACATTGAGTCAAAGCAACTGAAAAACATTCATTAGGAAAACAGTGTGTCAGTAATGCAAAATGATAGTTAAAGGCAGTTCATCATTGAATTCAGTGATGTCATCTCAGTTCAGTTAAATAGTGTCTGTGCAATCATTTGCAATCAAGTCAACGATATCACTGTAGATGAAGTGACCCCAACTAAGCAAGCTAGAGGCGACAGCGGCAAGGAACCGAAACTTCATCGGTGACAGAATGGAGAAAAAACCTTGGGAGAAACCAGGCTCAGTTGGGGGGCCAGTTCTCCTCTGACCAGACGAAACCAGTAGTTCAATTCCAGGCTGCAGCAAAGTCAGATTGTGCAGAAGAATCATCTGTTTCCTGTGGTCTTGTCCTGGTGCTCCTCTGAGACAAGGTCTTTACAGGGGATCTGTATCTCTAATGGACGTAGCCGTGTTCCACTTCACATACACTGAGTGAAAGGGGAGATTTTCAAATCTTCACAGTCTAACCCTTTAATTTCGCAGGTTTATTTTATTATCTTTCACTTTTAATCACATCTCTTACTTTGTGTGGTAAACATGGGAAGGGAAATGAAAGATTTCATGAATTAAGAGTCCGTTCTATTTATTAATTTGTTCCCTTATTTCAGTTAAATCATGGGTTATTTGGGGAAGAAAGTTAATGAAACATGGACAATTGCCACAAATTAAGTCGTAGGAATTAATTAACAAGTTGTAGGAATGAATAGACTATCTGTCCTGTGTCCCGCAGCCCTGCAGAGCGCAGTTATCTGATGAAATGACTTAGTTACTACATTTCTATTGCTTTTTAGGTTGAAGAACTTCTGTTGTTTCTATTTTAATGTACTTTTAAAGTTTAAATCACATTAAAAGCTTAATTTGTACACTGTAAATTAATGATGATGCATTTATATATGGTCACCGTCACTCACAGCCGCTCGCACGTGTTTTGCGCATGAGCCGCACGCAGCCCAATATTAAATCAGTTAACCAACCATCGACAGCCTTAGTCGATTGGATCTCTTATCGACAATTAATCAATCATCGATTAATCGTTTACATCCCTAGTCTAGAACAAATCAGCATAACAGAACAGTTTCAGAGAAACTGGAGCAATGACTGCTGAAAATTCACCTCGGTCATCACAGAAATAAATTTACATTTAAAATATATTCAAATAGAAAAAATTTCCTTTAAATCTTAATAATATTTTACTGTTTTTAATGATAAATAAATGCAGCCTTGGTGAGCATAAGAGACTTCTTTATAAAAAAAAATTAATAAAAAAACCATTTTTTTTACTTCCCATACCTAAACTTTTAAATGTTAATCCAAACAAGTGCTTAAAATATACAAATTATAATTTTTAAACAAGCGGAGAGAAACTGTGGGAAGCTGCCATCCTCACCGATGTGAACTCAGCTGAAAGAAAGTCTGCAAAAAAAATGTGTCAATGTCCCTCTGTCTTTCTCCTCTAGTTCATCAGAATCATTTGAACCAGAAAGTATGACTCACTAACTAAGCAGCCAATTTTAGCAACATCACGAAAAATTGCAAGTGTTTCAGTGGGAGGCAATGAAAGAGAAATATTTCCATGTCTCGGTGTTGACACTGAGAAGCTCGTGTGAGAGCGCAAAATAGGCATGGGAAGGGGAAAAAAGGAAGTAGGGAGGAGGGGGTTGATTTTCAGAGCTAATAAGTTATCAAACTGAGAAAATTACTGCCGATTTGAGGCGGAAAAGCCAGGGATGCATGTGGTGATGTGACGCCTTTTGTCTTATATACAATTATGGGTCTTAGATCATTACTGAGCTTTAACACGGCTTTTATTGATGCAAATAAATGTCTCACATCATAATTAGGGAAATGCATGAGTGTGTGCAGTTGTTCAGCATTTTCTTACCTTGCTGAGCACCTCTAGTCTCTTTCTCTGTTTCTCGTTAGTCGCTAGAGGAGCAAACTGTTGCAGTAGCAGGGGACTTGTAGGGGTGGTTATGTCCAGGAAGTATTTGAAAGCCTGATAGATGGTACAGGGCGGAATACGAGTCTCGTCCGTCCAGTTACTTATCACACCTGCAGAAGATAAAGAGCTTCTGGTCTGTTAAGAATGCAGATATGAACTAGATTTGACTGAACCAGTGATTTATGGTGTTTTGACTAGCAGCATACTAGCAGATACAATTGGGGTCAGAAGTTTACCTCCCCCTTTCAGAATCTGCATAATGTTAATTATTTTACAAGGGGTATCATACAAAATGCATGCTATTGTTGAATTACTGACCTAAATAAGATATTTCACATAAAAGATGTTTACATATAGTTCACAAAAGAAAATAATAGTTGAATTTATAAAAACGACTCTGCTTCAAAGTTTACATATGCTTGATTCTTAATATTGTGTTGTTATCTTAATGATCCACAGCTGTGTTTTGGGATTTTATTTTTTATATTTTTTGCTTAGTGATAGTTGTTCACGAGTCCCTTGTTTGTCCTGAACAGTTAAACTGCCTACTGTTCTTCAGAAAAACAGGGGGGGTGAAAACCTTTTTAATTTGAAGATCTGGGAAACATGCAACTATCTTCTGTAGCCTTCTATGATATTTAAGCAAAATATTGCAAAATATGAAAAATGTATCCATATTCTGTTTAAAAGTTTTCTTTGAGGTAATTTTTATAACTTCAACTGTTATTTTCTCTTGTGAAATATCTTATTCAGGTCAGTACTAAACAATAAGATGCATTTTGCATCATCCATCTTATTTTGATAAACTAATTAACATTTTACAGATTCATGTAAACTTTTGACCTTTTTTTTTTTTAATTTATTATTATTTTTTTTTTTGTAGTGATTCCTTGAACCAGCATTTTATATTTCCCAAAGAAGCTTTTAATGAAAGTTTCTCCAAAAAGCTTTTTTTTCTTAGTGTGAAGAGCATTTTATAATCTAAAGAACAGTATACAGAACCTTTTGTGCTTCTGTCGAAGGTTTTTCATGGAACATTAGATGGCAATGAAGACCCATTATTTTTAAGAGTGTACTGCCAAACTTTAAATTGCTTAATGAATAGAAAATACATTTTCTCTCATCATTTACCCACTCTCATTTCAAACATGTCTTTCTTCAGTGGAAGTCCTTTTTCCCATACAATAAAAAATGAAGGCGACATGCATTGATATCAAGCTCAAAAGATGACAAAAGTTTAGTTAATTTAGTTCGTATGAAAGGTTTGTGTGAGGAACATTCTGAAATTTACCCAAATATCTGGCCTTTTTTCTCTCAAATCTCACTCGTATTTTTGCATATTCATACTTTAAGAACGAATGAGGTTTGCCATGATTGCCGTATAACTTGATGTGGCATTCAGACATTCATGAATGCAAATACGATTTTAGAGTTATGGTGGAGGGGAAGATTTAAGAAAACAATGACCAATTGTTTTTACCTATTCCTCTCATATTAAACTGATATATGCCTTCTGAGGACCTGAAATATAAAATAAAAGTCATTTGGACTGCTTTCATTGTGATTGTTTTTTTTTTTCACGTGCTAAGGCACATTTTCTTTGCCATTTGTATCCCATGGAAGAAAGTCAGTCATATGGGTTAGGAATGACATGTGGAAGAGTTTTGATTTTTGGGTGGAATGTACATTGATAATGTGCCCAAGGCATCTACTTTTGCTCAAATACCTCCCTCTTTTGTCCACAATAATGCAGGATTCATCTGTAAAGATTGTCAGATGAAGGGGAAAGAGTTGTAGCAACCTCAATTTCCCTCTATAAAGGTCACTGAACAGTTTTCAGTCATCCTGACATATTTCTCAACAAGGAAAGGTGAGAAATCTCAATTGAGCTAACCTTTTTAAAAGACAAGTAGGTCCTATCATTAAAATGGTTCCTGTTTGTAACTGGTTGAATATATTATCCAAGTGTAAACTATGGATGCCATTGTCATTTTATGGTAAGTGTTATGAGTGAAAGCTAGCTCACTTTCCAGTAAATGTGACATGACCAGCACTATGAACCAGGTTACCCTGATCCTCCGGCTCATCATGAACAGCAGAATACCTGATGAACACACTGTGTTCACAAAATCATGTTGGCAGACTTGTATGGATGAAATACTAAAGGTATCACGTCTCTCTTCTGACTCTTCTCCTCTGTATGTCAGTTTCAGATTCTTTTTATTCAGATGCTGTCACTTTCCATAAGATAGCTAATCAGATGCTTGATAGAATAATTATTTTGGAAGTTGGTTTTCATTTGAGGATATTGACATTTAAGCCTCTAAGAAGGTTGAAGCTAGAATGTTATTTTGTAATACTCTTTTTTTGCATATTATATTCTTTTTTAATATTCTGGATTAGTTCCATATATTTGCATATTATTATGCAGACAAAAATAAAACTCATAGTTACCCAACGCTGTGTTTCTTTCTTCCAAGAACTCCACTCTCACAATTTGATTGACAGGCGGTGCGTCCTCCAGTTTCTCAATAAGAGTCATAACTAGAACTTCGTTGTTGCCAGGGAAAACGCCTAAATGGTCACCAGGGAAGTATTTCAGGCTCTCGTGGTTGTTGGCATCAAGACGCACAAATATAGTCGATCGGCTAGTAGACAGGAAGTAAGAAAACATGTTAATATGAAACAGTTGCAGTCATTCTTAAAGAGATTATAAAAGATATATTCCTACACAAGAGAAATTGGCCCTTTGCTAAGCTTTGTCCACATTGGGTATTTTTGTTAGAATAGGCTGGAATGAAGTGTGACATTGCAAAGCATTTTATCTGCCATTTTTATATGTTAAATTTAAAAGTAACTATAAAAACTCAAGACACAAATTAGACAAAAATACAAAAAATGGACCACAAAACCAGTCTTAAATCATAAAACAATGGGTCATGGCAGGGGTGTAGCCATCTTTTCAGAAGTGAGGGGGACAGAAATTACACATAGACATATATATATATATATATATATATATATATATATATATATAGCATTACGATATAACATTTCTGCAATCTATATAGCCTACTAGTCAACAGTTTTTTAACAGTAAGATTTTTAATGTTTTGAAAGAAGTCTCTTCTGCTCACCAAGCCTGTATTTATTTGAACCAAAGTACAGCAAAAGCAGTAATATTGTGAAATATTTATACTATTTAAAATAACTGTTTTCTATTTGAATATATTTTAAATGTAATGTATTCCTGTTATCAAGGTTGAATTTTCAGCATCATTCCTCCAGTCTTCAGTGTCACATTAATCAGAAATCATTCTTAATATGCTGATTTGCTGATTATCAATATTTAAAACAGATGAGTACATTTTTTTCAGCATTCTTTGATGAATAGAAGGATCCACAGATCAGCATTTATGTGAAATAAAAAGCTTTTGCAACATTATACACTATTCCATTTAAAAGCTTAGTCTGTGTGTGTGTGTGTGTATGTATATATATATATATATATATATATATATATATATATATATATATATATATATATATATATTGTTAAATAAACTATAGAAACTAATACTTTTATTTAGCAAGGATTCTTTAAATTGATTGTTGTCCATATTAGAAGTTTCCTGGTATGACTTTCTGCGCAAGAGCGCCCTCCGGCTTCGATTATGATGAAAAACACACTGCAGGAGAGTTTCATTTCGCCTTCTCGGTCTGAAAAAAAAACATCAGGTCATGCGCAGGCTATCCTGTCTCTTTGAGTTTAAATCTATATTTATTCTCACCAGCTCTTGAAAATCTCTATACGAACACACTTGCCCGAAAAAGTGCGGGGGACGAATTTCCGTGATGATAAAAGTGGGGGGGACACGTCCCCCGCTTCGCCCGCGTAATCTGCGCCCCTGGGTCATGGGTCAAAATGATCGATTTTTATTTTATGCCAAAAATAATTAGGATATCAAGTAAAGATCATGTTCCAAAAGATATTTTGTACATTTCCTACCATGAATATATCAAAACTTATTTTTTTATTAGTAATATGCATTGCTAAGAACTTCATTAACTAAATCAACTTTAAAGGCAATATTCTCAGTATTTAGATTTTTTTTTTTTTTGCACCCTCAGATTCCAGATTCTCAGATTTTCAAATAGTTGTATCTTGGTCAAATAATGTCCAATCCTAACAAATTATACATCAATGGAAAGCTTATTTATTCAGATGTTCAGATGATGTATAATTCTCAATTTTGAAAAATTTACATTTAAGACTGGTTTTGTGGTCCACACACACACACACACGTTTATACACTTTTATGTAAAATTCCGTTTAGAGCCATCCAAACACACCAAACATTAGAAAATGATGGCAGATTGCTAAAGTGAACTGGTCACAAATGTTTTTAAGGCAGAACTTAATGATCAGAGAAAGTTAGAAATTTGACTATTAGTAAAAACATACTTCGATCTGGCACCTTGTAGGTTCTGTCTCATCAGAAATTTGGCCCCGTAAACTTTCTTCTTATGAATGCTGTAAAGCGCTGAGAGTGGACACAGAAACCAATCAACAGTTAAAAATGCTGTGTGAAATTAGACCAAATAAAACATCAAATTGCAATCAAGCGGCCCTACAACTTGATTTGCTATAAAACTCTCGATGGAGCTGAGCCACCCATTTCCAGATCATTTTGAGGACTTGAGATGCAATGGTTAAAAAGTCTGTGACATAGCAAATCAGGCTTGAAAGCCTAAATGCATTGTTTACAGTTGCATCGATTGAATAAGGAAGTGTTTACAATCCTCTGGGTAATGCTAACACGGTGCTGAGAAAATCTGTGTCAAGCTAATGAGCCACTAAAATGGCAGTCCCTTCAAGAGTCAATTGGCATGCGTCATAAATTTTGAGGCGATAAAAAAACTTGGCCATTCACATAATTTAATTTGATAAAAGCTTATTGGCTTTCTGAAATGATGAGTCATTCCTTGATGAATGGAAGGTACTTGAGCAGCATTGTACCTTGGGTTAGTGTCGGTGCCTCTGCCGTGTATGTCATCCGGAACTTGCTTTTCTTCCAGCTACGGTCGTTGCTAATCAAGGAATCATTAGCCTTCTCAATATTAACATCGTCACCAACACAGAAAACGTCACATGCAGCCTGGGATAAATAGGATAAAAACTCATTATTGACAACATTGATGCCATATCATAAGTATAAGAAATATTAAGTGTAAATATTTGTTTAGGTTATAAATTATAAATTCAAAGTATAAGTATAAATGCAGCAGAATAAATATACACTTGTATAAAAAATTTTTTATACAAAATGAAAGCATTTAAAAAATAAATATATGAAAGGTATATGCAGTATGTTCTTGTACTCTGCAGTGAAAAAAAAAGATTAATTGAATTTACTAAAAGTTTTTTAGGAAAGTGGTTGCAGTAAATTTATTTTGACAACAAATATTTTCAACAGTTTACTTCATATTAAAAACAATACATGCAATGTAGTGACTTTATCCCACTGCTCGCTTATTGCAGTACCTTGAAGACCTTCTTGGCCCATGTTCTGAAGGATTCCTCTTGGCCGCAGAGTTCATCTCCCTCTCCCATGCGCAGGATTCGTTCTCCACCGAGCTCTTCGAACAGCGTGTCCACTGCGTGGGCAAACGCACAGAAGTGTGGGTATGCCCGAGAGCCAAGGCCAAACACAGAGAACCTGCATGGAGGAAACAGAGTGTTGAAAACACTTTAAGCACATGAACACAAACAAAACCAAGTGTATTATAAGAGTGGGACGGTTGTGGACACATTAGGCCAGGGGCTGTGAGCTTTGATCCTGAAACTATGAAAACTAAACAAGGATGAAATTCAAGGCCAGAGAGCATATTACGCAAGCATGCGCACTTGCAGACGTACAAAGCTCACAAGTCAGAGCTGATTTGCAAAAAGTGTGAAATTTATTTTGATTGCTTTAGAATGGAATTTCTTTTCAAACTAAACTTCTTTTAGATGCTTGTTCTCTGTCCTTTTGCTTTTTTTGTATTTTTAGTTTTTTGAAGTTGATGAACTTCAATTTAAGCCGGAGGGACCACCAAGGACACTGGAAGAAACCAAATACACACACATATAGGAGAATATCAAATCACAGTCACCACAAAATCAAAAGAAAAATAAATTACAAGAGAAAATGAGAAAACAATTAAATATATTTTGCAGAAATAAATTAATTTTGAGAAATGAAGGACTAATGCCGTGTTTCCACCGAAATTACCCGGAACATTTGTACCAGGAACTTTTTTCCCCCCGGACCTGTTGCTTTCTGCGTTTCCACCGCGGTGTAAAGTACCGGGAAGATTAGGCAAATAGACTGGTGACGTAGGTCTGCGCGCGTTTCTCAATACAAAGTATGCTGATTTTGGACGTGCATTCTCGGTAGTGCGGACTTTGTGCATTCTACTCGGGAGTGTGATGTCCGCGACGACGCAAGTCCAGTAAATCTGCAAACAGCAGCATATAGCCTACTTGATAACTTCAGTCAGCTGACCATGGGTACTATTTTCCTCTCTGTATATTTACAATAAAACGAAATAGGATATCAAATACCACTGCCTCCTTTCATTTTAATTTAAACATAATAACAGCTGCAGAAATGTACTTAGTTCAGGGATATGTGTATATATACAGCCATTACAATGAAACGAAATATTATATAGATTTGCCTTTTTTATTTTCATTTTAACATATAGATAAATTGAATACAGACCAAAGATAACCTGTTAGATTTACCCAAAATGAATTATGTTTTATGTTTAACCACTAAAGAGACATCAGAGCCAGCGGCACACATCAGAAGGTCTAGCCGAGGAGAGGCTGCTTCTCGGCGGATAGATGATCACTGAGCTCCCGCTGATCGCGTGGAGCTGACCGTCTCTGAGATCGGCAAAACACATTTTTAAATAGGCGCTGTCTTCATGAATAAACCACAGATTTGAGTTTTAAACAACTACATTCTCGCCTGAAATACTTTTAAAATTACATTTCATGAAACAATAACAGTAATATTTTGAAAATGTTGATCCGAATAAATGGTGGTTGAACCCAACAATGCTGCGTGAACTCAACCAATCAGGACGTTTAGCGGCCAAGTCCCGCCCCCGAAAGTTCCGGAACTTTGAAAAAGTACTATCTCGCCAGCAGGGACTTTCTGAGGGGCATTTTTTTACCCGGAACTTTATTTAGTTCCTGGTTCCTGCGGTGGAAACACACCGAGTACCAGGCCAAAGTCCCTAGTTCCTGGGTAAAGTTCCTGCGGTGGAAACGCGGCATAATTTAAGACCATTGACACCATTAACACTTATTTTCACTCTCTGTAAAAATGTTATATGATCAGTAAAGCATGGCAACTTATGTTCTTACATTACTTTAACTCATCAAAATTTCACTTCAAAAGACTTTTTACATTTCAAATTCAACTTGATTTTTAAGTCAATTTAATTTAATTTATTTAAATTTTGCCTGAATTACTGTAATGTAATTTTATTTATTTATTGTTCATCTTTCATTAAAATCAGTTATCAATTAAAGCCAGTACAATACAAATTCACAAATTCTTAATTTTTTTTATTTATTTATAATATTATATGCAATATAATTTATTTTAATAAATTAAATGTTATACATATAATTTCATATATGAATATGAAGGAGAAGGAGACTTGTTGCATAATTAATCAAACATCTTCAAAAAATAAAAAATAAAAAGCCCTTTTGATTTTGAGGTGGAATAACCCAGACATCTTTTTTAAATGTTTCATATTTTCTCCAAATACAGGCAGTACAGTACCTGACATTAGCAAGTGGTCCAGTGCTCTCAAAGTTGGCTTTGGATTCAGGTTCATCGCTGGAGGATTTGCGGGTATCAGAATATGAAGAGACGCTGTTAAAACGCACCTTGTACGTCCTGAGGGACAGAAAGAGAGAGAGATTTTGTGTGTGCATGTGTGTGTTTATGTGAATGGTTCCAGTGCATAGAAGCGAGAAGAAATGCATGTTACGTGTTAATGTGTGTGTCTGTTGCATGTATGTAAGACTGTGTAGGTGTGTCAACTAAAACACTGAAAAAGAATAATTATGGGAAAGCAGATGGGTGGGAGGACGAGAAGAAAATCACTGGCTCACGTCTCCACATACTCACTTTCTGTCTTCTACGCTGGTGGTGGGATGTCTCATCTCCATCAGTGCCACACCAAATTTCTGTAGAGTGGAAAAGGGGAGAAGGAAAAACAGGAGAGAAGTTACTGGCCCTTCCCACATGTTCTCAATCACAAATTGAAACAGGACATGCCAGCATAATGCAGCAAAAATCTCGATTGTACCGCATATGTGTGAAGTCCTTTATCATCATGATGAGAACATTCTGTTGTGTTGTGAAGTGTTGACAATTTGATTCAAAGCAAAGCAGAATGATTGATGTGCACATTGAAATACTAGCGCGCTAAAGCAAACATCTACTTTAATAACTCACCTCTCCGTTCTCTGGAGGGTCCCCATTGCCAAACGTACTTGTCACCACTAACACAAGCGTCTCGTGTTCCAAGTCGACGGTGTCATATTCATCCATGGACGTCACCTGCAGGATCAAATAATATAGCATGATACATATGACCACTCGCTTGTGCTGCTACATCTAAACGATTTTAGAACGACTTACACTTCATTCAAATCACAAACCCTAAGAGTTACACTGGTCTGTTTGAGCTATGACAACTGAAACTTGGGACCCAAGCATTGTCTTGAAAGGAGTTAAATTATTTCCTTATGAAATTAATTCTTTGTGAAGCCAAACACTCAGGAACTCTCGCAATGCAAATGCCATTCCACAAAACAAAGGGCTTTAATCTCTTTTGTGAAGCCAAAGACTCAGGAACTCTCGCAATGATCTGATCAGATAGGAAGATCTAGAAGAATGACCATTTGCGCTTTGGTCCCTTCACCCATCCTTCCCCCCTGGGTACATGGTCCAGGTCACTAAAAGTTCACAGAGAAATGCCAAGAACTTTGCAGAAGTTGCTATGCTCACATAAAACATTTACTATATCTTTAGGATTCATGATCGTAAACTTTTCATGTTTTGTGTCATTTTAAAGGTCTTTGTGTGATTGGTAAATTGGTCTCAATTTCACAGTAGCCATTTATATTAGGAGAAAGATTGAAAACGTTTGTAGAATTGTGTTCTGCTGAGGAGGGGGTGTGTTCCCCTTTAGGGATCTGTGAGAATTTTTAATCTCCAGCTAAGTTTGACCCTGATGTGATCAATGGAACCTAAAGAACCAAAAGGTCTTTTATGATTTTACAGCTGATTTGAAGATTTATTTGTTGTCTGGTCTGAGTATTTAAGGGAAGTGACAAAACATTATGGGGTGATTCTGTAGTCAGATCAGCCCGTAGTGTGGAGTGTATTTCACATGCTCCATTCTATAGCCCCTTTCACACTGCGATTTCAGAAAATTCATGGGTAATGTGTTCCGGCAATTGTCCCTGGGTCGCTAGATTTTGCCCCTTTCACACTGCCAGTGATTACACGGAATATGTGCGTGCGTTCACACACAACCCGTAAAGGTCCCGTAAAGACACCTGACATCAGGGTGTGATGTACGAATCAAAAATGCTAGGCACGTTAGTTTGCTGTTACACGTGTGACTACGTTAAATTTGTTTGTCTCCTGCGTGAATCACTTGTCCGTTCTCCATATGGCTACAATGTCTACTGTATGTGCGGGAGCAAGGTTGCCACGTGACTACAATGTGATTCACAATTGCACTATCCTTTCTAAACTGGCTTCTAATTGTTTCATTATGTAGCTGGCATGATTCAGTTTTACCTGACGAATAATAAAATGTTATATTTGTTTTTTTGTTTTTTGTTTAGTAGTAGACTAGTAAACTGTGAGGAGGCTTTTGTTATCGCAAATCTACCGCCAGGATAGGTCAAACTGAAGGCTCGAGAATGATAGGAGCAGTAGGCACGTCATCGGAGACCTTGTGATTTCTGCTTATCGCTGCTGTTAGCAAGATGTATGGGAAAAGACTAAATAAAGCAGTAGGCGGCAGGCGAAGCTTGTATAAGTCTACCTACACCCTCTGACTAGCATCAGACTGGCAAGTTTGTGATCGTAAGATCCACATAAGGCTAACGTGAGACTTAAAGAGACATTAGGTCCCAAGTGAAAAGAGAACTGAAAGTATAGTGAGTTTTTAAATAGAAATACTTTCCAAATTCTGTGATCACTTAAAACTGGAGTCAGATTTTACATGGAGCTAGACTTAAATTTACACTAAATCCTGATAAATTCAGAAGCGCAAGTAAAAGACTGAATAAGGATTAGACCTTCGACCAGGCCACTGGATTCCGCTTTCTGGGCCGGTGGATGGATTCTTACAATCTATCACTCAGAATATTGCTATTGTGGATGTGCTTTCTTGACTTGGACCAGTAGCAACCACCTAAAACATTCAAGGATCACAGTGGCCACTTTTGCACCAGCAATCATGTTATTTGTAATGTATTTGCTAAAAAATATAATACGCTTCATCCACTAGACATGACCATTTTCAAAAAGTTTGGGTATTAGATCTGCGTTTGGAGATTTTCGTCAATGTTTTTTGAATGAGAGAAATCACACAATGTACATTAAGAATGGTAGGCACGTTATTTCTTGATCCTAACATACAGCCAAAAGGGGTGTAGAGGTAATGAACAGTTTGTACGGTGCCTAACGAGCAGCTAATGCGCCATGATACAATTAAGAGAAAAGACGCATCAGTGCGTGTGGCAGGGCGAACGCCTTCAGGACATGAGGAGAGAAAGAGAAGCGATATATCTGCGTCATCTGCATGTAAATCACCTAATAACCAGCGCACATAAACAAGATTGATTAATCTACTTGATTCTAAAAATAACTTTGCATTTAACTGCTATCCCAAGGCAAAATACATGATCATCCCAATGTTTTATACGTCACATATCTTTGAGTGTAATGGGATCTAATCTTAACCTACAGCTCAATGCCTGCCTGAGTTGATTCTTGGCATCTGATGGTATTGGAGGAAAATAAATTGTGGCAAAAGACACATCTGTGCAAGCCATCGCATAGCACGCCTTGGTGTGAAAGTAGCTTTCTCATTCTGCAATCTGCAGTCTTGAACTGAAAGGGATATTTTGGTTGTGAAACTAAGCGGATACACGTGTCTTGCATCAATATTATTTGTCATGTTGTTTACATCAGTGTTTACATGCAAATCCACTAAAGGCATTCATTGGGGATTAATAGAAGATGGGAAGGGTTTTAAGAATCATGCACAGATGTCAATCTATTATGTGCGGTTTAGGAACAACGGGCTTACCTTGGCATCAAATGCATGCTTGAAAATCTCACAAAGCGTTTTTGCATAGTCCTGCGACTTCCCAGTTTCTGTGGCAAACAAGATGGTGGCTTTGACTCTCTTAGCCATGGCTTGTCCCATGAGTTTGGCGGAGAATTTTACAGCCCTGCAAGTTGCACAGAAACATGTTAGCCACAAGAAGAGTTGTTGCAACAAATGGGTTAACTTTATAGTTATTGAACTGAACTGAATCAACACTGAATTGCCTTGAGATGAATAATGACAAAAAAAAGTTTTTCAGAACAAACTGTTACAAGCTTAAAAAAACATAATGAATCTTAGAATATAATACTTTAGGAAACAGGCAGACGTTCAGCTGAAAAATTGAAGAAATATGAATTGAAGAAATATGTTCTGATGTTGGTTCATGTTCTAATATATCAATACATACGTCAGGTGATATTAGATTTTTAATATCTTAGATGCTAAATCTTTTGTTCTTGTGATGTTCGGCCC
This sequence comes from Carassius carassius, assembly GCF_963082965.1. Lineage (NCBI taxonomy): Eukaryota > Metazoa > Chordata > Actinopteri > Cypriniformes > Cyprinidae > Carassius > Carassius carassius. Next base: position 5,825,168 of record NC_081759.1, read on the forward strand.
AAAAGAGAAGTGTTAAATGCCCATAATAACAATGGCAAAGTAAACATAATCACTTGGACTCTTATTTTCAAATGCAGATCCTTTCCAGCTGCTTATTCAGACAGATGAAGTATACGCTCTTACAATCATAAATATTACAATACAATCACCATAAACACTGTTATAATTTAACTGTGCTTTAAAACATGCAGTGCTCACATTTATCTAAACCACAGCCTTCTGAAGTTTAATAATTCCATTAAGTTGTATCACAGTTATTGCTTTAGGACCTTTAAAAATGATCATTAAGAGTTTTCTTGTAACATACAGTAGAAGATATTTAAGTCTTTTTATGACCTTTAATTTCATCTAAATGAATTTTAGACATTTTAAGACTTTTTAAGGACTTGCGGGTATCCTGAAGCTTTATTTTTTTTTTTTTTTGAGATGCTTTACAGCAGAATATGAATTTGTTCTTGAAGTATGCATAATTGATCTGTTATTTCACGGTTTGGCTTTGAAACAAATCTGTATTGTACACTCTCAGAAAAAAAGGTACAAAAGCTGGGCGGGACCTTTTTTGAAAGTCACACATTTGTACCTAAACATGTTAGTACCTTAAAAAGGTATATAATAGTACCTAAAGTGTACATATTAGAACCTAAAAGGTACAAAAGTCTGCCTTTTGAAAAGGTACTGCCCCATTGACAGCTTTCGTACCTTGTTTTCGAAAAGTGTACAAAGCACTATATAAATAAAGGTGACTTGACTAAAAACCTCATAGGTTATGATAATATGCATCAGCGTTCCTGAAAATGATCTCTTTCACCACCTCTCAACGAGAGTTCAACACACTGACAGACACTTCCCCCTCATTACCGAGACCACAATCACATAAATGTAGCTACAGTATATCCTGCGGGCAATTACTGTAATAGCTCAGAGGCTGAATGTTGAAGGGACACTGAAAGAAACCTGATTACACCTGAGTGTGATTCAGTGAGTTAGACTCACGCTATTCTCAGCATAATAACGAGGAAAATATGGTGGAAAGCACTCTTAAACAGCCATTAACACAACCACCTGCTGAAGTTCTCAGGCTTCGGGTTATAATTACAACAAAAGGCTGCAAATAGGTTGAGTGCTGCAGACAGCCAGCCTTCATAAGCTGATAGGCACCATACAGGTTAAACTTAATGCACACTTTGTGCTTGAGACAAAAACAAACAGCAGAAGGTCTCGAGCTCTTCACCCACTCACTTGGCAAGTTTCTTGAATCCAATTGCTCTTTTCTTTGTGGGCGTCCCATTCACCCCTTTCCACACGTGAGTGTTCCACGGGTCAGGCTTGACAGTGAAAGAAAGAGAGAGAGCAAAAGAAAGTAGCAGGAGAAAGAGAACTGTAGGCTGATTGTGATCAAGTGATTGTAACAGAGTTCTACAAATAGTCCTAAAACCCAGTTGTATATTTACTATATTATCATTTAAAACCAAACCAGTTTATTTTTGTGAAATGATTTTCTTGATATGTGTTTGTGCTTTTTTCTTTATAATAGATGCCACCTTGATTACCTTACCTAACACAATTACATCCATCCAGTCCAAGTATGGTTTAAGAATTAAAATCATTCACCAATACAAAGTTTGCAAAAAGATGTTTTCGCTATTTGCAAATTAACAAAAAGCTTGATTGTATATGATTGTACTCATATCATATAAATGTAAACTGGACAAAAGACATACCTGGTACTCAAAAGAAGGTGTGAGGCGATAGTTGAGCATTTCCTGGTGGAAAACAGGTGTAATGCTGCCTGACATGGGCGGCACTATCCAAACCCAGTCACCCGGGCAGCCTCCCCTCACTCTGTACTCGTTCTCCATGTGCTTCATGAAGGACTCTGTGGCTGAGTGATGGTCCACTATGGTAACCTTTGACATCTACGAGGAAAAATTGGAAAGATTGAGACCAGATCAGACCAAAAACCATTAGACTAAAGCTAGTCAAGCAGCGCCTCATGCAAAAAATGCACTATAAAAAAATTATTCTTAAAACAAGTAAACAATGAAAAGTTACGTATTTTATAGATATAGATTATAGTTTTTGGGATTACTAAATATTCTAAAGAATTTTTTGACAAGTATTTTGTCTTTAAATGTAATTTAGTTTATAGTTATTATTGGTAACACTTTACAATACGGTGGCACTAATATGCATTAATTCATGCTATGAATAACATATATAACTCATGAAGAACTAAACCATTTATTAATAATTACTGCATCAGCAACAAATGAACATTATATATGATTCATAGATTAAGTAATCAATAAACTGCTATTTGTTAAATGTGACATTGTATTAATTCCCTAATAACATATTACATTAACTAATAGTGTACATTTTTGTGTTAATTACAATGGACCAATGCCATGCATTTCAACTTCCATTTGTTTGCTTTAATTAATCATTAGCTAATGATTAGCAACGATATCATTACAGTATGTTATGACTTTACTTGTTGAGGCACATGACTAACTAATTCCATAACCACAATGATATATTACTGAACAATTAGTAAATAGTTCTGTACCTTAACAAATAAAGTCAGAGGCAACCTCTCTGTATCCCAGCATACAAATAGCAACACTTGTATGCATTCTTATTTTCAAATGCATTTTATCTAGTGATCCTTAATGCAGCATGTTAATGTAAGTCAATACATCTTACAATTAAATCCACAGATTGGCTTGTATTGCAGCACGTCTAGTTTTCGAAGTAGATTTAATTGTTATCTGCCATTGTTTCGGCAATTATGAAAGATAAGAAAACTGAGCACAGCTACTTACTAACGTTTAATTAGTTTATAAGTGTTGAAATGGTTCCGCAAAAGCCTTTAAGAAAGAAATAAGCCTTGTGGGTAAACAAACTGCAGGGGGTGTGCAATAAATATCAATAAAAATGTTTCTTCAGTAGCTTTCAGTTAAATGTCCTAGGTGCTTAACTCTATTTGAGAAATTTGATTTGTGAAAACCGGTTTAGGCTTTGTTCGCTTGCATGAGTCTTTATGAATGCTGCATGATCGTGAACGCAGGGATTTCGCTCTAGGATAAGCTGTGTAAAGAGATGAACAGAAAAAAAAAATTATATACTGGCAAAAATAAATAAACGTGACTGAAAATAAGACTAGTGTAAGATTACATGTGGGTGAACCTCACAAAGCTTGTCAAAAACATGTCTGGGTTGAGTTTGACAACTAATTGAAAGAAAGAAAAAAATAAACATTTATTTATATATATTGCCTAAAAAATACTGATTATGATTTTATTTATTACAGTATTATATCTATGTGTGTGTCTATTTGATTATTTATATTCATTTAATTAATTCATTGTTTATTGTTAATCTCCAGACAATCCTGACATTTCAAGTATCAGACTTAATTTTGATGAAAAATAAAGCCACATTGTCTAAACTCTACATGGTAATTAAAAGTAGGCTGTATCTTAAGATTTTGACATTTTTATTATTATTAAATTCTCCCATCCATGTGTGCTCAGCCCACCTGGAAACTATAAAGGACTGCAATGTTGATCTCCACCAGTGCCTGGTCCTTCCACAGAGATGAAGTCTTTCTCGTGTCCAGCCCCATCATTGTAGCTACTTCCTGGAATGAAGGGAATTAATCATACTGTACACATAGACTATTCATACTGTAATCTCTCAGGATCTGAACCAAGGTTAATAGAGCTGCCACTCGTGATCAGCCTCTATAGATCTGGAAGATCTGGAGCTACCGTAAGTCTCTCTAAAAATACATTCTATATTTAAAATACTGGACACACTTAACATGAATATGTCTTAAAAACCTTCTGAAAGCTGATTCTTAAATGATTTTAAATTATATTTGATAGACATTTATAACATTCGATGGGTTTATAATAACATGAAGGTGATTGAATGATCTTATAGATTATCAGGACATATTTGAGTACAGTATATATTTATATGTGGTAAAGCAAGCTGATTATATAGGCCATTATTGGCTTTTAGAAGTTAAAACTGTAAGTGAAATTATTTTGTAGTATAAAGGGAATGTGGAAGAGAAATTTTAATACTGAATGAGTAACATGTAATGCAGTCTGGGTTCATACTGTGGTAATGCAGTATAAAAAGTACAACTTCTCAATGATTCCGGCCGGGTTGATTTATTGCTGGCTGGTATGGTACCTCAAGTATGTTGTATCGAGAGCTGTCGCAGAAGTCTCTGACGCCGATCTCTGTCCCCATGTACCAGCCGCTGAAGGGGCAGGCGGTGAACTCCAGTCCCCCGATCTCTAACAGCATGTTCGACACAGCAGGAAGGCCATACCACTTTAGATTCAGCTCCTTAAACCATTCGAACCTAGACAGACACAGACCGCAGGACAGTCAATAGTGAACCCAGCGCAGGGAGAAAAGTTGCATGCAGAAATGCTTTTCAGCAAAAGGTTCTTGAGGTTTATTTGCATAAAATAATGTAGTCAAATATATAATCTTGGCATATGCAGATGTACACCATTAAGCTTTTAGAGTATTCCATTTACAGTTTCCATCATAATTTCTCTGTAAGTAAAAGTGCACATAGTGAGCACTGCCAAAACTGTCATTATCTCTAAACTGGCACCTGCAGGTTTCTCAGGTGTTGCGCTAAGAGGCCAAATCCGCCTGTGTCTGTAATTAATGCTGTAAACACAAGTACTCTGGTGGAATGGCTGATCCATGCAGAAGTTTTCACACAGTTATTGCACTAAATATGGCACCCATTATTGTCGCAGCACAATACCAGCATTTTCCCCACAAAGAAACAATATGTAAATGCATCTCCTCTATTTACATATGTTTATTTGGCTAGTCATTTCTTTGAGCAGTTTGAAGCAAAAATGAGATTATCCAAATTCCCACAAATTAGTCACTATAGGCCAAAATGTATAATAGTTATGAATTGTCATGAGATGCCATTTCCTAAGAATCTTTGACTTGTGCAGTTTGACTTCATAATGGTAAAATTGCTCACGTATAAAAAAGAAACAACCACACATAAAACACGGGAACATTGATTATATAAAACAAGTATGTTTTAGCCATCCTTCAACACTGAATTCAAGGTTTATTTCAAAATCCTCAAAAATGCCTTAGCGATGAGTACATTTACTGAATTTTCTGAATAAGAGTAGCACCATGGTCATTTTCATTTACAATTTAAAAAGCTGTTTATTTTTGCACATGGGAAGTATATGAGCATGAGAGTGTTCTGTTTTACTTCACCAATTTGCTAGAACATGTAGCTGAAAATTATTTTTTATCCATTTAATTCAGTTTAATTGCATTTGTCCACTTTTACCCTTTAATGAGAAGTTTATCTTTTTCTGCAAGACTTTTGAGTTAGTAGCTATGAATGTTTAGTTTAATGGTAGCTTGTGCTAAATTCTTTTCAACGCTGATTAATTTAAAAATATATAGATGCATGATGGACAATTCACTCTTATCTAGACCTGTGACACAGAGAGTATCTCAGGACCCAAGTATCTGATCATCTGAGACACATCAGTGTCAAACTGACAGCATTAAACAAGCAAACTGAAGCAGGATCTGGAAAAGGGGCATGATTTAAGCCAAATTAGCCCACGTTCCTGAATGTACGTGCATAAGAGGCAAGCTCTCAGCTTGAGTTCTCTGTTGCTATGCATCCTGAAGCTCTGCGCACAACAGCCTCTCTAATATGTGATTTCCCTTCGGTATGCACTGTATGACGCAGAATATTATCAGATTCTGGGTGGATGAACATTTGAGGTGCAAAGTGTTTTAAGAATTGGTGTGATTTAGTAATGTTTCTACACAAACTTGATGAGCATCATACTGAACCCCAATAAAACTCTGCAATATGTTTGCTTCTTCTTACTTTGGATGTGTGATGGGAACCTCAAGCACAAGATCACCAGGAATCTCAAAAAGCTCTGGATCGTTTCCATTGGCTTGGAGAAGAAGGGGCAAAACGTCAAAACGGCTCTTTGGAGCTTTCCATCCTTGCTGTATACAGATCTACAAGTCAAAACCAACATTACAGTTGTTGTTGGTTTTTTTTGGAATATGTTAGTTGGTCAACAAGCTAATGACCATCTTGGACCTGCTAAAGTCTTCTTAAAGTCTGCTAGAAACCAGCTACCAGGATTTTGCATGCCAAAAATCAACTCAAACACAATTAACATTCAACCCAGTGATAACAAGAAATTCCCATTATGTCAAAAAATATGTTTTTCTTTTTTAATGAATCAGTTTGATTCTTTATTTTTTTCAACATGCTTCATTCGATATGTTAGCAGGTGGCTGTGACTCTGATAATCGAAGCTATTGTAATGTAACTTCCCATCTCACCTCTGTAAGCTCCACCGAAGCCGGATCTCCGAGAATTGATCCATCTGGCTGCTTGTAGCCTGCGTACCGGATCAACTGGCTGTTCCACACCCGGAAGTCATGCTTCTCATCTGTCCTCTGGGGGAAGATGGTAATAGCCGATCTGCACATCAGAGACAAGGAGTAATACTGAGATCCCTCTGGTGGATTCATACTTCAAATCCTCTAATACAGTACAGGCAGTTTTTTACAGACTTGTGTGACTCTTAATTTATGTCTGTTAAATCAAACCAGTTTTATTTGTATAGTACAGTTCACAGAACAGATTGTTTCACAGTTGCATATAGCAGATTACAGCTGGGAAATAATATATTTTGTATTTTGCAACATGTGTCTTGCTTTGCTGGATCTTTCTCTCTCTTTTGGATCCTAGCAAAGTGATCTCCAGTTCTGATCTACCACTGATCTTTCTCCTGTTTTTCATTAGATAAGGAGTTAGGGTAACATATTGTATTTTTATCTTATTTTATTTTGTTAGGGAATTTTGTCTTTTCTGTTAGGTGCTAGCTTGGTGTTTGTCTGTTGGTTTGGCCTTTGCTCACCCCTGAAACTGTGTACTGAAATTTGAGCCCCTGAGAAAGTATCTGCAGATCCCTGTATAGTTTGGGTTGATTTTAATAACTTCAATGTACTTTAAATGTTCACCAAGAACTAGGAAAATACAAGTATTGGATCAGGGTTTGGTATCGGCAGATGCTCAATATTCGATGACCTGGATCAGATCGAGACATCCCTAATATTAACAATCAAGAATTTGAGAATTAGAATTTGTATAGTATATATTGCTTTTATTAGAGGTTACACTATGTATGCAGTATTTAAGGTGCTTGTGAAATAAAACTACCTGTTCCACAAGCAAACATAATCATGCTTCATTGCTGAAAATACATCACATTGATGTTCGACAATATGCTAAGAGCATAAAGTGTCAGTCCAACTAATCTAAATAACAAAGCCCCGTCACTCTCAAAATACAACTCTGGATGAAATTTGGGTCACCAGTCTGTTTGAAAAAACGCAGAGGAGCTTTTCTCGTTGCCTTGATTTGTTTATGTGCAGAAAAAGTGTGTAGGAGACCTCTAGTCATTTATTCTGGCAGATACTGATGATGTAAGAAGCAAGCACGGGGGCTTTTGACTGTATTAGAGTGTTTCCTCTCTTCTTGTTTTAATTTTCCCTTTCCTCACCCCTCTCTCACTCTCTCTGACTCTAATCATTCTGTTAGACTGACGCTAATTAAACAGAACAGAGAGTAAGTGTCGTGTATGATTAGCTTTGTAACGTGGCAGCGGGGCCAGAGCTCGGCAATGCTGTGGCAGGTGCTGTACTGAGGGCTGTGGAGCAAGGTGACAAAGAGAGAAAGGGAACACACACTTTGACAGGGAAGAAGGCAAGTCACAGGGAAAAGGAGATGCAGGAAAAGACAGGTAGAGAAATGAGCTAGTGAAAAATTGTCACAATAACCTGAGGTTTCCTTTGTTGGTGGCGTATTTGATGTGGTTGCATATGTAATTAAACATTCCATGAGCGGTTGTGCAATCTCGAGCATCGAACACCTCAAAAAGGAGAAATTCCTTATTAGGACACCTTATTTTCCCATTATAATTGCATTTCAATAGACATCACACTGTTGTAGCTCTTGAAAAGATGAAGGGAACTGGTTTATGAAAGATAGCTTTTTGGAAGTAAAATCATGTAATATATATATATAAAAAAAAACACACACACAATACCTGTAGTTTGGACCACTGGATCCGTCCCACACAGCGAGCTGCATTTCTCCATGCATGTTTAGCCCCATAGATCAGCTCTGTGTCCTTCAACTGATACGTTCCAGAAGATTCTATCTCTTTTTTAACCTCTTCTAGCCGGTCAACATGGGCCTTTGAGCCACATCTGTTCAGACAGAAGCCAAACATATAAAAGCACATTTAAAAAAATTTAATTACAATTAGCTAGTTATGCACTGTAAAGTAAATAAATAAATAAATTAGTGCTGAGCAACGATTAATCGGGATTAATCGCATCAAAATACAAAGTTTTGTTTACATAATATATATGTGTGTACTGTCTATATTTATTATGTGCATATAAATCCACACACATACATGTATACATTTCAGAAAAATATGTTGTTAATATATGAAATGTAAATACATATAAATATTATCTAAATATATACAGTATGTGTGTGTCTTTATATATACATAATACATTTATACAAAACACACACAAATATTATATAAACAAAAACTTTTATTTTGGATGCAATTAATTGTGATTAGCCGTTGCCCAGCACTAAAATAAATTAATTAATATTTTTGTCTTGAAAAAAAATTATGCATAAATTAATTTTTTGATATTGTTTTTTTGGAGAATATACTGTATACCGCATCTTGAATTAAGTGTACTTCTTTTACTCAGAATGCCCAGTTTTAAAGCTAAAATCTAAAAAAAATTGTGAGCTTTAAGAAAAATGACAATGGATTAAGATCGATAAACTTAATTCATAATATATTCTCTGAAAAAAAAAAAAAATATATATATATATAAAATATATAACAATCCGTCTTAAGTGCAAAAAATTAAACCATATATATATATATATCATTTAGTTTTCTTTATTTATTTGTATGTTATGCAGTGATGAAGGATATGAAACGGTGTGCATTAGATTTAAATTGTTCTCCTGCCTTTTGATTGATGTGTAGTACTGGTCAATAAAATCTGTTGCAAGCGGCAGCAGTTCCTCTTTTCTTCGGACTTCATCTGGTTTGCGACTGTGCTGGTTTGGCACCATAACAGAGCCTATACAAACTTGCTCAGTGCAGATCGGAACCTGCAAACAAAAAGCAACTAGCACAATAAAAAGACTGACTGTGTAAATCCAAACATGCTACATCAATCATGGAAATGTGCTACAGATAGCATTGTGCCTGTCTCACACATATTGTGTTTGTAGGAATGTAACTGCAACAGCAGGCACAAGTTGATACAGCATTTCTGCTTTATATCAGAACCGGCACATTTCTGACCAAAACAGATCGACATCAATCTGGCAGCATTTTATTATGATGGTTGTTTTACATATTGCAACAGTTTGGAACTGAAATGTCTGGTGAAAACTACAAAACGATTAATGTTCTGTTACTTTTGAAAATGAGACATCACCTACATTAAAGCAACACAATAATGTTAACAAACGCAAACGTGAGATAAAAAATACACTTTTGCTGAAGCAACCATGCCATTTTATCTTGTTTTTACAAATCTTTGAGCTCTTTTACTGTGGTTTACAAATTAATTTGGTAAATATGCTTTCATGTCATAACGTAAATTGTAAAAATGAGTTAGCAATATTGCAACCTGTTAAAATGTTTAAAGAAATGAAAATGTTGCTCACATGCTGCAAAACTTAATTGTCATGCAATAATACAAATGTATATTAATAATAAGTTTATTTTATATAGCGCCTTCCTGCTAATCATTTTATCATATTCTAATCTTATTTGAAACATGTGAAACCAACACACAGAGCTTAGGACTGATTGTATATGAATAATTCTGAATTTAAATCTTGCAGTTCATTTAGATATAAACTGTTGAGACAATCTTCCTTAAATAACAAATTGAATTAAACATGAAACCTAGAAGTAGAAAATTTAAATACTACGTTTTTGTTAAAGATATTATAAATTGTTTTACAGTGTAGATTTACATGAATATTCTATATCTATTCTTAATATTATTGAAATACAGAACTGAAATTAAAAATAAAGTAACACTGTTCACTACCCATATTAAAGATTTGACATTGCCTTCAAACCGCATTAATTTTTTTAAAAGTGATCCGTCTCCAGATCATTACTTGCTCCAGCATATTATAACTTATGTATCCCAAGTTTCCCATCTGTGGCATGTACTGGGACACCTGTGTGACTTTACCCAAACAAGAATTTATCCTAATGGTGCTTAGCACAAGAATGTTAAAAATAAAATAAAGATGTTCATTACATTCTTCACATTCACCCGCCATAAGGGACTGTGAATGCAGCCATGCAGCTGTAATATTCTGTAGAGTTGGAGATGCAACCCAAAAATCTTTCAGAAAGTTATTTTATAAAAAAAATTACACCATCTGTAATTAGCGTCAATTAGCATGCAAAGCCAGCTCACGAAAGTGCACAGAAATTCATGACTCCCTCTTGGAAGGATGATTCAGATTTAGAGAGATGTTGAGAGTTCTGCAAACATGTTGTCATACAGACTAGTGTCTACAGCAAGAGACGAAGGCTAATTTTAAACCTCAGCTCATTTATGACATATGGATCCTATAGGAGCAGTAAAATTGGAAGCAAATGCTAATAGCAAAAGTTCTAGTTCTAGTTCTGCATCATGTCAAAATGACCCTAATTATGAGTTTTTGGCATGTAAAATGGCTCATAGTTCTCCAACTAAACTGTTGCGGCATAATGTAAAACAACCAAGATGGCAGCAGCTAAAGTTACTTTGTTGGCAACCATTGTTTGATATGGCATTTTAATATAACCAGTCTTTTTGGCAAGAAGTGATTAAGGTAGCATTTTTCGATCATTACCATTAAAGCAGCACTTGGATCCATTTTGGCTTTAAGAGGAGGTTCCTCTTCTTCAAATTCAGGAAAAAATGTGGCAACACTTAACAATAATTTGTTAACATTAATAAAGTCATTAACATTAACTGACAGAGAGCAATATATAATTTAAAGCATTTACTAATCTCTGTTAATGTTGGTCAATAAAAATACAATTGCTCATTGTCAGTTCAGTAATCGACAAATGTAAACAGATAAAAAAATCACTTTTATTATTAAATATTATTAAATGTTATTAAATGTTAAAATTAGCAATAACTAAGATGAATAAATTCTGCTGGAGTATTAGTTACTGTTAGTTCAAGTTCACGAACATTAATAAATTGTGTAGGATTGAAACGATATGCACTTAAATTGCAAGTACATTTTTCTAAATAATTGCAAAGAAATGGCAAGTAACACTGAATTAAGAATTTTAAGAAGTAGTAAAAGCTGAAATAGTGTTTTCTTGCTGAACATACTCTAATAATCTTTATGTAAAACTTAAAAAAAATCATTTTAGAGCATAATATGAAGAAATTAAAACTTAATGTCAAGTATTAACACAAAATTTAAATTGATTTTAATTCAGTTCTGAATGGCGCACAAACCAATTATTCTTCTTCTTATTTTTTTTTGTAAGAGCTCTGCTGTGTCAGTAATAACAAAGATGATATTTCTTTATACACTCAACTAAATGTAGTTCATACATATAAGCCTACCTAGAATCGACATCAAACATACCTCGCTGGAGCTGAGATGTAAAGTATCATTGTATAAAGCTCCAGTTTCCCAGTTCTTCACTTTCATGAATCTGGGACACTTGGTGGGACTTCCATTCTGCACAGTCTTAGTGGGGGAAACTCTCCCAGGGGACTGCGGCTGTGGAGGAACAAACAGTACACCTTATTATTAGCAACTCGCCTCAAATTTGTCCATTGGCAAACACATTTATCCAAAATGACTCCCTGTACCTGAACAATTAAAAAGAACATTCTGGTTATCAACATAGACATTTAACCTTCAATATTACACTCTGAATGGTTCCAAAAGGTGTTTTGTTGTTTTTTCCTTTCACAGTAATGACACAGAAGAACCTTTTTTGGTTTCCCAAAGAACCTTTCAGTAAATGGTTCTTAAAATATTTTTTTTATCTAAAGAATTATCTAATTATCTAAAGAACTCTTGGAAAGTTTCCATTACAAGAATGTTAAAGAATGTTAAAACAACATCGTCACAATGTCGTCTTTTACTCCCAAAATCAAAGCTGCTAAAGATGCAGTGGACTACGTTTGTTTTTGAAGCGAAAATGTGTCTATGTTCACTCGAATCATGATTCACAACAGAAGAAGTGAGTATGTTTTTTTTGTTTTTTTACTTTTATTGCCTTTCTTTAATAATGTGCTAGTTAGCAAGTTTCACGTTGAATGTAGCTAAAGTTTACAGTCTCTCTGAGCAGCTCAGAAGAGAGGGGCGGGACGAGCAGAGCTCATTTACATTTAAAAGAAAATGCAGTGTAAATAGTGTGTTGTTTTACACTACCATTGAGAAATTGTAACCAAAGTATGTTATAGACTTTTCATTAAGACCCTAAAGAATCATACCAAACTGTGGAAAATGGCCATCTGATGACCTCTTTAAAGTACGTGTTTTGCGCACCAGAAAATCTGTTATGTCCGGTAATGTATCCATGGCTTGCAGTGCTTAAGTTAAAATACTGAATGCTGAATAATAAAATGTTAAAACGTGTTTTTATAATTCTGAACTTTACTCTGATCGGGAGCTGTATATGCATGTGTGCTCGTCTGTTTTCAATTCAAAAATATATATATTTTTTAATGTTTATTTATGTTCATTTCATGCTTTGCATAAATATGAAAATACAATACAGTGATCTGACACAACACATTAAAGAGTCATAAAACGGTTGAAAGCTGAGACATTGTTTCATACCAGAAGTAAGCTGCTCTGTCTTGCAATGCGCTGTCAGTTTCATCTTTTGCTCTGCAGTGTATTTTTACTGCGTTAGAATGTAACTAAGGACGTAACTAAGGAGGGAGGCTCTTTGCGAACGGTCTTTACCTCACACTGTAAAAGAAACCAAGTTACAGAAACCACAAAAGTAACATTAGAGATACCATCAGACCCAAGAGAAAACTCTAGTCACTTAAGTGGCATTATGGCAGCTTCAGATGAAAGCTCTTTTAGGGAAGTCAGAAGATTAAAGGAGAGTTTTCTAGGACCTCAGTCTGTATTCCGCCTTGGTTCATGGAATGTGCGGACTATGTATGAGACATCCAAAATAACACAGGTTATCAAAGACATGGAAAGATATAACCTGGACATACTGGGAATAAGTGAGAGCAGATGGACTGGTTCAGGACACAAGATAACAAGTGAGGGCTCACCATCCTTTTCTCTGGCAGAGATGGCCATCATTCAAGTGGTGTAGCACTTATTATTAAGAAGGATGTAACTAAATGCCTGTTAGAGTGGGAACCCATCAGTGATCGCTTAATTAAAGTGAGATTAAACTCCAAATACTGTAAATTGGCCATACTGCAGTGTTATGCTCCTACCATTGAGGCAACAGATGAGGTCAAAGATAAATGGTATGATCAAGTACAACATGCTGTTAGTAACGTCCCACAGCATGATTTGCTCCTGATGATAGGAGACATGAATGCCAAAGCAGGCAGTGACAATACCAACAGGGAAGAGTCTATGGGGTGCCACAGTTGTGGAAACATCAATAACAATAGAGAAAGACTTGTTGACTTCTGCCTTAACAAGAGTTTTGTTATTGGTGGTACCATCTTTACTCACAGAGACATTAATAAATTGACATGGAGATCACCAGATAGTCATACAGTAAACCAAATTGACCATGTTATCATTAATAAGAAATGGCGCCAATCCCTGCAAGCTGTGAGGGTCCATACCGGAGCAGATGTCGGCAGTGATCACTTCTTGGTTATAGCTTAGGTGAAGTTAAAACTACAGGCCACAAAAAACATTAAACAACATCGAAATATCTTTGATGTCGGTATGTTACGTCAGCCAGACATTGCAAAAACCTTTTCCATCAAGCTGGGAAATCGTTTTGAAGCACTTACAGATAAAGAGGGCCAAGAGCAAGAGAATGTGGAAGATACATAGGGCAAGATCAAGGAGGTTATCCTAGAGACTGCTAAAGGAGTGATTGGCTACAGGATAAAGAAGAACAAGCCATGGATAACACCTAGTACTTGGGAAAAGATTTATGAAAGAAGAGTAGCCAAGGAAAAACGATTGAGTGACAAATCACCCAGACTCATAGAGAAAGCTCAAGAATAGTACAAGTCCAGAGATAGAGAATTAAAGAAAAGTGCCCACAATGACAGGAGAACTTTTGTAGAGAAACTGGCATATAAAGCCAAAAATGCTGCATTACAGGGAAAACTGAATAAGGTTTAAAAGATTACCAAGCAGCTTACTGGTCAAAAAAGCATACCAGTAGAGGACAAAAAGGCAAGATAATAACAACAAAAAAAGAACAGGCTGCCAGGTAGGTACAATACTAGAAGTACTAAGAAGTACTAAACCACCCGGAACCAGATGAGCCAGCCAATCCCACCCCAACCAACAATACTAAAGGAAAATTCCGCCTCACACCAAAAAAGAGGTAGCGGATGCCATTAAGGCCATGAAATCAGGTAAAGCACCAGGGATTGATTCCTTGCAAATAGAGCTACTGAAGGCAGATATTCATATATCAGCCAACATGTTAACAGACCTTTTCCAAAAGATTTGGGATGAAGACACTATCCCAAAGGATTGGAGCAAAGGCCTCATATTCAAACTGCCCAAGAAAAAAGACCTCAGCAATTGTAACAACAGGAGGGATTTTACACTGCTTTCTATTCCCAGCAAGGTTTTCTGTAGGATCCTGTTGAAGAGGGTCGATAGAGCAATAGACCAAAAATTGAGAGAAGAACAAGAATGTTTTATATTTGGCATGTTTGTGTGCTGCTGTGCGCCCCTGTGTTTAATAAGAAGCGTGTACGCTCTTTAAAATAACAAAGAAAAAACATTGGATCAGACTTTAGACCAGGTTTGAGCGAGTCTATGGCACAGTCTATTTTCAGCTCCTTAAAATAGCAATGCACCTGAACACACCTCTTTTTTAGACCAGGACGCCCATGGGCGCAAAAATGAGTGCAAATGCATTTGCTAATTAAATGACATGGCGCTGGACGGGAAAATGCGAACAGCGCCGGACTGAAACTATCAAACACACTTGTGCTGTGCCTTGTGTCGCATTACACCGGGTGTATGATTGGGCCTTATCTGTATTAATGCTCTCATTTCTGACCCAGTTAACATCGAGAGAGAGCCAGTCGAGGATATGAATGATTTGAATGTGTTATTAGCACTGATAACGGAGCCCAAAAAGATATCAAGACCCGAATAATTAAAGCAAGAGGAGTTTTTAGCAGACTCAGAACCATCTGGAAGTCCAAAGAGCTAAGCCTCAAAACAAAGATCAAACTCTATAACAGCAATGTTAAATCATTGCTTTTGTATGGCTCTGAATGTTGGAGAGTAGTGAAAGAAGACATGAGCAAGATAGATGCCTTCCATAATAGTTGCCTTCTGATCTGTAACATATACTGGCCCAATACCATCTCCAATACCGATCTCTACAGAGATACAGGATCAAATACCATATCTCAGGAGATCAAGATACGTTGATTAAGATGGCTTGGTCATATAGTATGCCCTGTGAAAGAAAATCTAAAGTGGTACTGATTTGGACACCACCTGGCAAACACAAACCTGGCAGGTCAAGAATAACATGGCGATGTACAGTGGAGATACATCTGGAAGAAATGGGTCTCTTATAGGGGGAACACAGTACAAAGCCCAGGACAGACCCAGATTTAGAGAGTTAGTTGCGGCCTTTTGTCCCACGTGGGATGAAGAGGATTAAGATAAGGTAATGACATGACTTGCTCAAAGTTGTCCATGGGATAATCAGCACTATTAAGTTCTAATTGAGCTTTCATTTTCAGAGAAAATAAAATACACATGACTTGCCATTCAAAAGATTACTGTAATTTGCCACATGTACAAATGTATCAGTAGTTGACATTGTTAATCCAATGGAAATCAATCTAGCAGCCATTATATTCCTCATGAAGACCCAGTTCACAGGCTGACAGTTTCGGCACCACATCACTTGTATAACTGTGGTGGTTTCTGATGGTATGAATGCAAACTTCAATATCAGCCATGGCCCATTATGTTCACTATCCCCAGAAAGAATAGTGCATGGGCGTCTTTCTCCTCAATTGATTCTCCTCAAAAGACAGATCAGTCCTTCTCAGTCTCTGGCTACACAGCACACGCAACGTACACGATTATTATCTCAAAGCCACCATGCTGCCCTTGGCTGGCAAAGAATGTGCCACACTCATGTTTACGCATATGAGACATCTGAGGCAGAACAGATGAGAAGAACCATCTTGTCAGAAGCAAAATGTGAGGACAAAAGGCGGATATGATACACCCTTACGCATACAAGTGTACACTGTGACAGGAAGGCAGTGTGAAAGAAAAGTGTAAAATTGAAAAAGCAAACTTCAACTGAAAGGGTTTTGTAAGGATTCTGTGTACATGACAGCATCGCCCCGGGCAACAACTGACACACACACAACCACGTGTGTGCGAACGGGCTGGAATATTCGGCAACACCATCGACACTTCGAGACCACTTACCCAAACCGAAGCACTTCAGAAACAAGCACTCGATACACTCATTCAACTTTCACAGCCCACCAGAACCCACCTTCACTGCTGCACCTCTTTATTCAACTTAGTGCTCGACAACGGCCCTGCGGCCGTTGTCTACGTCTCATCCTTCTCACCATAGCTGTATTAACACAAGATTCATTATGTAAAAGAGTAACACCAGCTGATTTGACAAACTCATTTTCACAAGCTGCTAATAAATAAAACATTCAGAATGACTAATAAGCTGAAAAGATTGTGTTTATATGGATGTCATGGAAATTGTCTGCATAAATACCTAATACTGGCTTTATTTACTTAATATGGCTAGTAGACAGTTGCTAATTATGGCTAGACTAGTTGCTAAATCTCTAGATCTTAATCAGATAAGATGCCATATTGCATTTAACACTGATGAAAACGAGGCTGTGAGGGATAAACCAAAGACTGGATAAACTTTACACTAAAACGCACAGTTTAAAGATCAAAAATCATGTCATTTTGACAACTCACAGCTTTCAAAACGGTTTATGGAAATTTCATCTAGTGAAAGATTTTAAAATAAAAAGACATTTCGACAGCTGAACTACCATGAAACTATCTCATTTTCAATCCTGACAAAAAAAATGTATATGGCGCTAGGTCTACCCTGGTCTAATTGTTTGACAATATCAATCAAATATCAAATAAATTACACTTTCTGCTTTGTTACCTTTACTCCTACTAAATTACATCGACTACAATACATTTCCTACTAAATGTTTGCATCACCAATCATGAATTTATGAATATCTAAATATATTTATCAATATAATTAAGGGAAGTCGTGGCCTAATGGTTAGAGAGTCAGACTCCCAATCGAAAGGTTGTGGGTTCGAGTCCCGGGCCGGCAGGAATTGTGGGTGGGGGGAGTGCATGTACAGTTCTCTCTCCACCTTCAATACCACGACTTAGGTGCCCTTGAGCAAGGCATTGAACCCCCAACTGCTCCCCGGGCGCCGCAGCATAAATGGCTGCCCACTGCTCCGGGTGTGTGCTCACAGTGTGTGTGTGTGTTCACTGCTCTGTGTGTGTGCATTTCGGATGGGTTAAAATGCAGAGCACAAATTCTGAGTATGGGTCACCATACTTGGCTGAATGTCACTTCACTTCACTTCATATTTACAATGTGAGCATGAGTTGTGATCACAATATAGCATTTCTAAATCACTTTACTACATATCGGTTATTCTTTAAAAGTATAATAACAACAATAAGAAGAATGAGACAAATTTATATTTTAAAATGTAATTTAGGTCACTTTAGATGGAAGCATCTGTCAAGTGCATAAATGTATTAACTTACTTCAGCAAGTAAAGTAATTTTTTGATGATCAAGATCTGCTAGATCAACCTCTGACATGGTAAATAATAACATTTTATAAGTAATAGATATACACAATAGCTAATGATATATATGCATGTAACAACATAATTATTAAATAATATATTTTTGAACTTGTTGAATGCTGTTTTGACATTAGCATCCAGGAGAGGAACTATCTGTTTTATAATTGAACTTATGAGGGCCTGGAATTAATCAAAATATAGATGGTTAAATAGTATTGCTTGTTTTTCATGCAGAGCTTCAAAGACAGCAATATCATTGTTTTATGATGTTAGCAGCTCATCTGTCCGACTGCTTCGCACCACTTCCACTGGCTGAGCATTCCTTATTAGAGCTAAATTATGCAGGGCACTGCTGTTAGCCTTGGAAAACTCAGCAAATTTATAAAAAATCTCAACCCCATCAGACAGACTGAAAGGTTATTATCATCTCAAACCTTGCACCTGTGTTGCTTTAGCGGGTTTGCAATTACGAACACAATTAAACATGCATTCGGTCTTGTGTGTGCGAGGTTAGCTTTCCAAAGTACAGACACTTCTTAAAAAAACAAACTATTGCATTTGCAGCTCGACATAGAAAAGTTTAGAATTGTCTAAAGCAAGCTTATAAGAACACTCAGTTGTCATCATTTCAGCAGCAGGAATATTCTGTATCTTACAGCATATTGAGAATAGGCATGCTCCAGCAAATTCATTAACCACCAATTTGTGTCAGTGAGAATATGCTAAAAGTGCAAAATGTCATCATACACTTCTGTTATAACAGGTTATTATAGAGTAGCCAAGGTCTCACACTGTCAGACTGAAGTGAAGATTTGAAGGTGCAAGAGAATGTGTTATTTCCCCTTAGCCTTTGCAGATAGTGTCATATCTGACTGGCCATTTAAAGTCAACGTGATTGAAATAACACTTGCACATTTAAATGTATACAGCGTCGAAATTCATCTGTCCTAAATGATATGAAAGATTAGATTTAGTGCATCGTAGTATGTTTATAAAAAGAACGCTGAAAGTGCCTGGGTGGTACTCAATGTCTAAACAGTAATATTTTTGGTAGTGTGTATCCTTGCATGGTTTTTTTTAGCTGTAGTGCATTACTGCCCACCCATTTTTCAGCAACAAAAGTATTTTTCCATTAATTTTTCATATAGGGATTTGTATAATGGAAGTCTTCATTTAAAGGCATGAACCAACTGACTATAGAGGTTAAATCTATAGGATGACTGAATTTCTAAATTGCCTAATATGATTGGGTTTGGCTTTATTCTCCTATTATTTTCACACTTGACTAAAAGGTATTTGGACCATTTGAGACCTGCTGAGCCCATATCCACCACGGAATAAAACATAAAAAGGTAAATGTGATGTTTTATCTCACAGTCCTGATTTATTTTTATTTATTTATTTATTTATTTTATTTTTTCACAGAATTGCGACATAGTGTGAACTGTCAGTAATATTAATTCAGAATTTATATCTCCCCATTCAGACTTTTCTTCTCAGAATTCTTAGTTCATATCTCACAAATCTGAAAGTAAAAATGGTGAGGTTAAAATGTCACAATTAACATTAATATTTTGTGGTGGAAACGGCCTTCAGTATAAATCATACAAACTGCAAACAACACCCCAAACCACCTTTTCAAGCAGACTTGGATGCACATCTAAGGACTTGGCTCTATTTCAAAAGATGCCGTTTGTAAGGACTTTTTAAAAATATAATGCACAATTAATGCATATTTTGCTGTAAATCTTGACATTTCATTGATGACAAATGTTATACTAGTTATACCCCGCCCACAACTATATTATACATTAGCTTTCATCTGATTGGCTGTGATTGTGTAGCACCTTTGCACTTATTGTGGAAAGACAAAGTAGTTGCTGCTGGAAATTTGTTGCCTTGTTAGGACAAGCTGTAAGTGTTCACATATCATCTCAACAGTCATTGCATCTTTCTGTCACACATATAATGTCAGACATTGTGCAAAACAATCACACGCTGCCTTGGTCTAATGTTCTTGTCTTTGTATTTCTCTTGTACTCTCTCACTCTCCCCCTTCCTCGTCTTACTCACTGATGATTAATCATCCACCAAACACTGTATTACATTAAGCATAGAGACTCCGTCTTGGACCACACAGCTGCATCCATTCATTCCTCTGCTTTCTTGGATCACCTCCATCCATCCGGTTTCTTTCAGAAGGATAATGCGTCACAAGAGGCCAGATGAGAGAGTCATGTGCTGTTGTGAAAAGTAAGCACTGCTACCCCCACAACCAAAACTGTAGAAACACATGCTACACCAGCACTGAGCTGGCAGGTCCAGAGAAAGCCAGGTGAGGCTTTCATATGGTTACTTGCAAGTAAGCCCTGCTTGAAATATTAGACTTGCAATTAATTCTGAACTACCTGACATGAAGACTCCACTTAAATCTTTTTTTGTAGCTCATTTCATTTATAGGTGTGCTTTGTATTGTATTATTGTAATTTTGTTTATATGGTTAGAGTTTGAAAACCACTCAACTAAAGTTTCTTTGTTGAATTATGTGGTCCTTTTCTCATATATGGCTCTTTGGAAAGCATGCATTAAGTTACATTATAGTGTCTTCAGATCAGTCAGCATTCTTTTCGTTGCTGTTTTCTTGTAATTTTGTTTTCTTTTGTTGTAAACTAGTTTTGCTTTAGGACCCATATTTTGCATGCAGACTATTGTACAAAACTAAACAAAATTGTTCATATAGCCAAACATTAAAACTCATTACCATTACCATGAATTGTACAAACAATATGTAGAATATATGTAAAATCAAATGCGGATGTACAGAAATTCTTGTTTTGTAATTAATCAGCAGCAGAAATCTAATTTACTTTGAATTGCTGTGATAAGCTGTCTTGCATTCAAAAGTTTGAGGTTGGTAAGAGGTTTTTAAAAAAGACAGTGCTGCATGTTTTTCAATTAAAATACTTTAAAATGATACTGTGAAATAGTGTTATGATGTAACATTTAAAAAAAATCTAATTGAATATATTAAAATAATTACAAAGCTTAATTTAATGCATCATTACTCCAGTCTACAGTGTCACAAGATCCTTCAGAAATCTTTCTAACATGCTTATTAGCTGCTCAAGAAACATTTTATTATTATTATTATTATTAACGTTGAAAACAGTTTGAGGTTTTGGTTTCTGTTTGGTTTTTAATTTAGATTTTCATGTATTAACACCAATACATTTAGTTGTATTTTATTAGTAGTAATTAGCATAGTTTTACCCAGCTTTTCATCATCCATGAGAACCACTGCTTTAAAACCAGAGTACAACTTACACTTAAGTACAGTTCTTCTAAAGAAATAGAGAATAAAAAGTTTGTGGAACTATATCCTGTAATTCTTTTAAAGAGTAGGACATTAAATATCTGTCAGCTGTCGAGCAGATCAGGCCATATTAACAGTAAAGAACAACTTCAATATTTATGTACTTGCACCTTTAAAAAAATAAATAATCCTAGATTACTGACTCACTCACAGTCCTTCAAAGCCACATGTAAAGCCATTTAGACTGTATTTTACCTTGTCACTCTCTGAGTAAGGGTTGTTAAGCACTGTAGGCATGTTGTCCTTTCTCCAGAGGTCATCAAACACTCTGTCGTTATCCGACGCCAGCTGGGCGTTCTGTCCATTTCCCACACCAAGGTCTCTGAAAGTCCCAAACAGCTCAAACATCAGCCAGAAGAAAACAGGTCTAGATGTACAATGACTCAAAAACATTCAGTTAAATTATTTGATGTCTACTGTATATTACTTTGCACACTTTTACATTAATGTTGTAAACTGAAGGAATGAAAAAACAAAAACAACTATCTGCCATAAATAACAACATGCCTCAGATGCGGTCTGTAGAGCTTCACTTCAATTTCTCTAAAACATTAATGTCCCAAGGCTACCAATGTGCTTCAGTTATATATTCATTCTCAAGTTATTTTATAATCAGATTTAGTATTTAGGTTTAGATTTAAGTATAACGTATAATTAAAAAGTGTAAAAAAACGCTTACTAATGTTTTTTTTTTCATTTATCACAAATGTGAGAAGAGTGGGAGAAGCTTGATTTGTTTGGAATGAAACGCTGCCATCTCTGTTCACCAGTGGGATTAATATTCCAAGCCTAATTATAATTTGTTTAGTTCTTCGAATACAGAAAATAAATCTGGTGTGTACTTTTTCAAATAACAAAACACTCTGAGGCAATTGTTAATCATTGCAACCAGTAGTCAAGTTTGGGGTGGGACTATCTGTTTAACTGACCAATGGCAAAAAGGAGGGGAGTGTTCTGGAAACCTGTTTGAAATCAGTAAATATTTACATATTACACACTTCAAGTTTAAAGGGACAGTTCAACCAAAAATTCTGTCATTAATTACCCTCATGTCGTTCCAAACCCGTAATATTTTTTTTTTATGAAATCCGAGAGCTTTCTGACCCTCCCATAGACCTCAAGTGAACTTCCTCGGTCAAGGCACAGAAAAGTACCAAAATGATCGACAAAGTAGTCCATGTGACATCAGTGGTTCAACTGTAATGTTACGAAGCTACGATAATCCTTTTTTTTGTGCAAAAAAAAACAAAAATAACGACTTTATTCCATATTTTCTACTCTACTTGACCATGGTAGTTCCCTTGCGGTCTATGGGAGGGTCAGAGAGCCCTCAGATTTCATCAAAAATATCTCAAATAGTGTTCCGAAGATGAAAAAGATCTTATGGATCTAACCCTGAAACAACATACAGAACTAATATATATTGCTACAAGTCTGATTGCATAATATAATTGCTATTAATAGTGTTCATCATCTGGTTGACTACGTCTTGTATTAATTTTTCTGAAAATTCCTGTAATATGCACATAAACTGACAGTCACCACATATAAGCTACTACTAAATATTGAAGAAACATAATTTTCTGTAAAGTTGCCTTGCAATGATTTGTATCGTAAAAAGTGGTATACAAATAAACGTGAATTGAATTGAATTATGGGTTTGGAATAACACAAGGGTGAGTAATTAATGACAGTTTTTTCTTTTTTGGGTGAACTATCCTTTTAAGCTACAACCCGAATTCCGGAAAAGTTGGGACGTTTTTTTTTTATTTTTAATAAAATGAAAACTAGAGGAATTTCAAATCACATGAGCCAATATTTTATTCACAATAGAAAATAGATAACGTAGCAAATGTTTAAACTGAGAAATTTTACACTTTTATCCACTTAATTAGCTCATTTAAAATTTAATGCCTGCTACAGGTCTCAAAAAAGTTGGCACGGGGGCAACAAATGGCTAAAAAAGCAAGCAGTTTTGTAAAGATTCAGCTGGGAGAACATCTAGTGATTAATTAAGTTAATTGATATCAGGTCTGTAACATGATTAGCTATAAAAGCTTTGTCTTAGAGAAGCAGAGTCTCTCAGAAGTAAAGATGGGCAGAGGCTCTCCAATCTGTGAAAGACTGCGTAAAAAAATTGTGGAAAACTTTAAAAACAATGTTCCTCAACGTCAAATTGCAAAGGCTTTGCAAATATCATCATCTACAGTGCATAACATCATCAAAAGATTCAGAGAAACTGGAGAAATCTCTGTGCGTAAGGGACAAGGCCGGAGACTTTTATTGGATGCCCGTGGTCTTCGGGCTCTCAGACGACACTGCATCACTCATCGGCATGATTGTGTCAATGACATTACTAAATGGGCCCAGGAATACTTTCAGAAACCACTGTCGGTAAACACAATCCGCCGTGCCATCAGCAGATGCCAACTAAAGCTCTATCATGCAAAAAGGAAGCCATATGTGAACATGGTCCAGAAGCGCCGTCGTGTCCTGTGGGCCAAGGCTCATTTAAAATGGACTATTTCAAAGTGGAATAGTGTTTTATGGTCAGACGAGTCCAAATTTGACATTCTTGTTGGAAATCACGGACGCCGTGTCCTCCGGGCTAAAGAGGAGGGAGACCTTCCAGCATGTTATCAGCGTTCAGTTCAAAAGCCAGCATCTCTGATGGTATGGGGGTGCATAAGTGCATACGGTATGGGCAGCTTGCATGTTTTGGAAGGCTCTGTGAATGCTGAAAGGTATATAAAGGTTTTAGAGCAACATATGCTTCCCTCCAAACAACGTCTATTTCAGGGAAGGCCTTGTTTATTTCAGCAGGACAATGCAAAACCACATACTGCAGCTATAACAACAGCATGGCTTCGTCGTAGAAGAGTCCGGGTGCTAACCTGGCCTGCCTGCAGTCCAGATCTTTCACCTATAGAGAACATTTGGCGCATCATTAAACGAAAAATACGTCAAAGACGACCATGAACTCTTCAGCAGCTGGAAATCTATATAAGGCAAAAATGGGACCAAATTCCAACAGCAAAACTCCAGCAACTCATAGCCTCAATGCCCATATGTCTTCAAACTGTTTTGAAAAGAAAAGGAGATGCTACACAATGGTAAACATGCCCCGTCCCAACTATTTTGAGACCTGTAGCAGAAATCAAAATAGAAATGAGCTCATTTTGTGCATAAAATTGTAAAGTTTCTCAGTTTAAACATTTGCTATGTTATCTATGTTCTATTGTGAATAAAATATTGGCTCATGTGATTTGAAAGTCTTTAAGTTTTCATTTTATTAAAATTTAAAAAACGTCCCAACTTTTCCGGAATTCGGGTTGTAGATAACACTTCAATGTTAATCTACTGTTTTTTAAATACATTTTATCATCCGCCCAAGAAAATCATAAACTTGAATGGTTAAAATTGAGACGCCATTTATGTTAGGATAAGACATTGTCACGTTTGGGTACACAGGAGATGTGAGATCCAAGTGAAGTGTGAGATTTATTGGACAATCCAAAATCAGAGTCAAAACAAGCCAGGGTCGTAACCAAACATCAGTCCAAAACAGAAACAAACAAATAAACAAACAGGATCAAGAACAGGAACTAGAAAACTAGGAACACGAGGAAACCCAGTGATGGAAAGTAAGGACTCCATGCAGACAAACAGAAAAGGACTGGTTAATATAGGGAGGATAATGACTAACAAGTGAAGACACCTGAGTGCAATTAACAGAAGTGCAATTACTGTGATGAAGGGACAAGGCTAGTGGGAGTTGTAGTGCCTATGGTGAGGTGCCTATGGGGAAGTGAGACCACTAGTGGACACCCAGGGAAACAGAGACCAGACAGCGTGACAGACATGTACTGAGAATCTATTCACTTAGTGTGCATTTAAACTTATATTTTGTAGATAATTTACTATTTTAAATTTCATTATTTAAATAATAATAATAATAATATTGGAGACAAAATTTCGAGTTTGGAAATTAAGTTGAGTTTGGAAATTAAAGTCAGGTAAATGGCGTAACAGGTCTATCGCATTATAAGTAACATACCACCTAAACCGAAATCTAACCTAAAAGCTAGATAAATGGGGAATAAATTGCATTTGTTGAAGCAACCATTCCATTTTAGCTATTTGTCATGACTTGTTTTTCACGGGACTCATACCTAAACACCAGTGTTGGGAGTAACGGCGTTTAAGTATAACGGCGTTAATAACGGAGTTTAATTTTCAGTAAAGGAGTAATCTAATTAATTACTTTTCCCATCGTTGCAACACCGTTATCTTTACTGAGAATGTAAAGTGTTGCGTTACTACAATTTGGTTGAATAAAGCGTGAGGTGCCATGCTTTGGCTAGTGGCTACATCAGCTGCTTGACACCATCAGCAGCTTGCAAATCCGATGATGATTGGCTGGGTGGGCGGTGCCCTGCTTACGCTGTCTCACTGCACGCTCTGACAACCACTAAACACAAGACGGCATCAGCGATAATGGCGTTCTTGAACTGGAAGTACCGGAAATTAAAGGCAAGAATGTTTCTGTAACATGCACGCTATGCCCAGGAAAAAAGACTTTATCCACGTCTGCCTCAAGCAACTCAAATCTTATGAACCACCTCACATCAACACATGCTAATATGTTACTTTACTGAATATTTAATGCTGTGTTCAAACCAGACGCGACTGGCACGAATAAATTGCGCTATTCGCACGTAGTTGGACGCTTGAACATTTTGAGTTCATACGCTTCATTCGCGCGTGAAATTAACTTCACAACAGATGCGAATTCGCGTCATGGGGCTACTTCTGCCAGTTGAGTTCACGCAGCATTTTCAACCAGCATTTTTATTCAGATAATTTTCTAAATATTACTGTTATCGTGTCATGAACTGCAGTTTTAAAAGTATTTCATGCGAGAAGGGAGTTGTTTTAAACTCAAATATGTGGTTTATTTAAAAATGTGTTGCGCCGTTTTTCGAAGGTTGTCTTTTCGCGTCTTTGTGACTTAACATTGGAATCACTCGCGCCAGATGCTCTATTTGGATAGTGTTCTGTTTATTGTGCAGTAACTTTAGGCCTAATATAGAGTTACAGAGATTTGCACTAACGGCCAGGTTTCCCTTTGTTTCTTTTAACCCACGTTTAAATTTGTTTATCTTCATTTTGTATTTGAATTTTATTTTCAATATTTATTTAGTATATGTTTTTATTTCTATGCATATCATATGGCAGGGTGCAATCTATTGAGTTCAAATAAATACATCATTTTCTAAAATACTTATAGTGTTTTTATTCTTCAATCAGTTAATATAAACATCTTATATCTTAAAGATGTTATAGGAAGTAATAGAGTTATAGAACACAAAAAATAACGTCACAGTTACTTTGCTGAGTAACTAATTACTTTTACAATGTGGTAACTGAGTTACTAACTCAATTACATTTTGGGAGAGATAATTTGTAACTGTAACTAATTACTTTTTTCAAGTAAGATGACCAACACTGCTAAACACTCCACATTGCAAATGCTAGGCTGTACCAGGTGAGCTACTGAGTAAGTTTACCATGATAGAAAAGTCATATTAATGGAACTGGTTTTGTGATGTAGATGTCAAAATGTATTAGTTTATAATGCACTATGGTAAAAGACTTTAGCGTTCATAACATAGTATTGTGGAAAGAACTGCACAAAAATAACTCTTTATTAATTGATCATTTGACCTTGCAATCATAATTTGTGTGTAATTAATAAACTCTGTGTGTGGTTTATTTCAGTTGGAAACTGCAGAAAGTTGTATTGAAATAATTTTGGAGCTTTGTACTAAGACATAACTCACCTCTCCACCTGCACTTCGACATCCTTCCTCTCTACACCTTTTTGACCTTCTCCATTGATCTCTTTTTTGCTGTTCTTGATTAGCTTCAGCACTGGCTCGATCTCCTTCAGCAGGTCGTTGTTCTCCTCAACCCCATTAAGGAGATGGTCTGAATGGCCAGAGCGAGAGTCCTGGGCTAGCAGGGGAATCAGGGGTTTGCTCTCCTGTGGGTCTCTCCTGGGATTAGAGGAAGAGGAAAGGTTCTCTATGGCCCTAAGCTCTTTGGTCATGTTGGGGCTGAGAGGCGAACATCGTTCACACGGCCTGCTCTGAGCGGGGATAACGGGCCTGGTGACCCGAACTGTTTTGGATTTCCCGTCACTGCTCAGCGTGGTCTCCAGGTGAGTGGTGAAGCCCTCGGGTCCGCGGAGGATGATGACGGCGTGGCTCTCGGGCGACACGTTCTTCAGGGTCTCGAGCGCACGTTCATAGCTCAGGTCCACCAAAGGCTTGTTGTTCACAGCCAGGACGATGTCGCCGACTTGAACCAGCCCACATTCCTCTGCCGCCCCACCCCGGATGATGTCAGAGACGATGACTGGTGGCTTGCACACACGTTGTTTGACCAGAAAGCCCAGCCCACCGATCTTTCTTTTGAAGAGGCGCACTGAGATGATGTTTGGCTGCAGCTGACACACACTGGGCTCAGATTCCTGCATTGTGTCTTGCTGTGCGTCAAATCTGCGATTGAGTTAAATGTGACAAAAGAGAGCAACGTGTCATATGTGTCAACCTCGGCAGGCGAAGATGTGAAGAGAAGCAATACAATACAGGCTAGCAACATTCACTTTGCATTCTACTAATTGCATCCTGTGACATTTAAGGAAATATTCAGACCATTAATTAAGTCTAACAAATTAAAAATTTGTTTACAGGAATAGTTAGACCAAAAATAATTGATTCTAAACGTGTATGCTGACAGTTTCCATGGAACAAAAACCAAAAAAAAACAGCATAAAAGTAGTCCATATGTCTCTTGCTATATATCCAATGCTTTAAAGTCTGATTTGTGAATGAACAGTTCTTTTTCAATGAACCGTTGATCTAAATCACAAATCAGACAGAATGATTTGTTCACAAATCAAATGGATCTGGTTTAAATCACTGACTCGGTGATCAGGTTCTTGAATTATAAGCTTACAGGAAGTGAAGATTATCTGACTAAAGTTCATTAGTCACTATTAAATATCAGTTTATTTCTCATACAAAACTATCATACAGCTTCATACAAGGAATACTTTGAGATTCTTCCAGATTCTTTTGTTGTTGTGAAATATGACAACTGCATATGGGTTTGAAACTACACGAGTGTGAGTAAATAATGACAGAATTTTCTTTTTTGGAGGAATTATTGCTTGCCTTTCAATGCAAGACAATACTGGTGAGATAGAGTCATTCAGTTGAAACCTTCATAATATTTTTTGTTAATAATTTCAATTATTGTGACTCATATCACAGTGTACAAGCTTTGAATGTAGATTTCAATTCACTTTTTCCTTTCTGTTAACAAGCCAGTAGCGTTTCCTTCATGTGCATCATGCTCAGTCTCAAATAAACGTTCATGTAAGAAACACTTTAATCTACAGTCCTCCTGCATCTCGCCTTTCTTGGCAGCATGAAACGCATATGGCCTCGTGTGAACAACTATTGTCCAATTCTGTCAAAATGCTACATTACTAATTCAGATTTAGTGTCATGGAGAGAGTCATTACAACTGCAGGGAATGTTTCGTAATAAAGAATAAGCAAAGGCACAGCTAATAACTTTCAATTGCACAGTATGATATTCACAGCATGATCTATTAGTGTCTTGTTTACGATAACTGAGTAACTCTTTGTGAATGATAATATAAAAATGCATTTTTTTATAAACTGCATGGAAATCAAACTGAGAAAATTATGGACTATACATGTCGAAGCTCTTAAAGAGGCACATTGCATTCCTAAATCAGTATTGACATTTTGGTGGCAGTGAAAATGTGCTTCAGTTTTGTTATTAAACTAAAATATGATTTAACATGACTAAATCAACATAGCCTCATCGATCAAATCCATTTATCTGTCAGATCAGGTAGAAACAGCTCCTGCTTTTCCAAACCAGCATGTATTGATGAATCTTGTGATATTGTTCTACCAATAGAATGCTTTACAAAAATATATGAAATAATATTTCCCACATTTTAAGAAAGCTTTTTTTTATTATCAGAAACAGATGCTTTGCACACACATTGTGTGTTCATTTTATATGTAATAATTCTAAATTTATTTAATATAAAATCAGTCACACATTAGAATAAAATGATTAGATGAATCACAAGTAGCTAGGCTACAGATATTAAAATAAAAAGGGTGAATAAATATTACACTGAGTGGATGCTTCAAACCAGTATAAGTTGCATTTTCTTAATTTAGAACGATTAAAACACATGTTGACAATTCTCAAAAACTTCACATACACAAATTCCTATTTTAAAACAATCAAAAACACATGTCCATCAACTACTTTCTGTATGAAGGAGTTATCGGAAGCACTGACCTGCAGCATGCATGCATGTTCAACAGGACACACCAGTTGCTCCTGAGCGCTATGAAACTCAACATGCCCTCATCGTTATATACAGCATGCATTTCCCAAAGCATGTGAAATGATGAATGCTAAAATTTACTTTTGACATAAAAAAACAAAACAAAAAAAAACAGCAAGTTAACTTACCTCTCCACTTTGAAAGGCTGTAAATATCGCCTCAAACAGTGTGGTTATCCCCTTGACCAATATTCCGATGGAAGGTTGAGACTTTTATCCTCGTGTCCCACTCAGAAGACGCGTGGCATGTCTGAGCGAGCCGCTGTATAAACACGCAGCGCGTGAGAAGCTGTGCTCTCCTGCCGCTCCGCTCCGGTACGCGAGAATTTATTCCGCGCGCACTGCTGTCATTCTGTCATCCATCCCTCCCGACGCTCTGCCTCCCTCAATGGGAGGGTTTTACAAACCTAGAGCTCTGGCATCTATGGGAATGAGTTATATTTGCACATCTTTATAATAAACAAGATTATGGGTAGAATAGAAACCATCTAAAATTAAAGTAGAAATGAACATTTTCATATTAGAAAAAAGGTAACTGTCAGTTTCAGTTTGTATTCATTTATTTGTTTGTTTGTTTTTGCATTGGTTGATTAATTGCATTTTCAAATTTCGATTGCTTCGGTGTTTTTATTGCTTCAAACCCGCAGCGTGCACGTTGAATTATTTATTTATTTGTGAAATTATTAAATATAGTAATATTCCATCAAAAACATATAGCCCAGCAAATCACCAGATATTGCAACAAAATGTCACATAACTCCATGACTTACCCTGTACCTGAAAAAGAGAACAATTCATGCATGTTACAGCCTTTTCAAATGTCAAATTAGATTAAAGAGTAAAATCAGTGTTTCCTGTCAGAGATCAATGCTGAATCAACATGCAACATGAGTATCATGTTGATCAAAAGGTGTTTTATTTTCCATTTGGCTTTCATTAAAAAAAAATAGATGTTTGGTTTACTCAGCAGATGTATTATTAAAAAATAAAATATAATAAAAAAAAGCTCCATGATCATTATAAACCACACAATCCTGTGTTACGCAGATGAAAATAGCTATTTGCCAGAAGGCATGTCTTTATCTTTGTGGACCTTCAAAGACTGGTGTCAAAGGTTTCCTGCATTACATAGTCAAGCGGCAGAAGACAAGAACTCTCTCTAGTCTATATTATATTAAGTAAATCTAATATATAATTTCAACACTAAACTAAAAGGTTTAACCTCAGGATACTAAAAGCTATATCCCAAATTATACATAATGAATAATAATTATACACATTGCATTATGAAGTTTAGTCTGCCAAAATATTAGCTTGAGTATACAACTTTATTTTTGAAACACCATGCACCACACAATGCACAACGGAATGTTTTCATTCAATAAGAGGATGAACCTCTAAGGTCATTGTTATTAAAGTTTTCTCTCTCTCTCTCTCTCTCTCTCTCTCTCTCTCTCTCTCTCTCTCTCTCTCTCTCTCTCTCTCTCTCTCTCTCTCTCTCTCTCTCTCTCTCTCTCTCTCTCTCTCTCTCTCTCTCTCTCTCTCTCTCTCTCTCTCTCTGTGTGTGTGTGTCTTCCACTAAATAAACCTCTCGATGCATCATGACAAACTGAATCTAGTCGTCGAAACCAGTCATAAATATATTTGAATGAAGGTTTTTGTTGTCAACGTCAGCCATGCATACATTGCAAGCTACATATTTTTCAGAAGCCCTAATGTTATTTTACAATGTGTCTATCAGACAGACTCTTCATTTAAACAGGCAGCATAAACAGACGAATATGAATTTGTGCCGCAGGAGGAGAGACAAGTTTAACAAACCCCAGACAGGCCACAGACTCACATCAGACAGAATCTATAATGTCTTTATATTAAACAAGACCATATTACAAAATACATTTAGAAGAATAAATAAATAATGTGCATTATTAATGCATGAAGTGCGAAAGAGTGATACAGAGAGAAAAAAATGTAAATTATAAAATAATTTTTAAAATCAAATTACAAATGACAGTAGACTTATGAGACCATTGAATGATTTATGTATTTATTTATTAATGTATTCATTCATTCATACATTGACACCTTATCAGCAGCAATATCTATATATTTATGGCAAAGTCAACAACATTTAAATTGTAAGAAACGATTATAATCATTTCAATAATTTTTTTATAATGCAATAATTTAACAATTTTGTCTTGAAAACAATCAAAATACATAAATATACATATACTGCAAATAACACCAATTATAGAATCATTTTTAAAATATCCATCAATAATGAAAACATTGAATTAAAACATAAAAATAAAATGTTTTTAATAAAGATAAAAAATAAAATAAAAATCTGAATAAAATCTGATAACATCAATTTAAAAAGTGCCATCCTACAAAAAAAAAAAAAAAAAAATCCATTTCAAACTCAGTACATTTTTACATAAATCAAAACCTGGTTTCTCAACCTCTTTCAATAAATATTAATTACTGAGTCTTTAGTGTTCAATTCAATATCTCGTGTATACAACCTATAGTCATATCTATTCTAAAATTACACTTAAAGACACCCTTTCATGTTGACTAAAGCTATAAACTTTATTTTATTATTATTGAAACACATGAATAAACAGGAAAAATGTGAGAGTATTCTGCTGAGCACAAGCTAGTGCATGGGAGATTTTCAATCTATGACGTGAACAAATGCAAACACACACACACACACACACACAAACACACAGCCTGCCTGTCTGGTTGAGCCATTGTGTCAGTCACTTCTGACTTGAGTGCTGCCATCTGCCCTCTAATGAAACTGTGCTCTGTGGCTGATCACACACACACAAAAACATACTGTACACACTTTCTTCTTACACCAATCTAATTCACACACACACACACATACATACACAAGAGACAAACAAACAATTACACATGAACCCTCTCAATGAAAGCTGCAGAAATTTAGCTAAAATTACGAAAGTTACTATTTTGCATTTCTTTTTATAGCCATCTTCTCCATTTTCTGGGGGATTGTGGGTAGTGTTACATTGTAACACATTACCAAACCTTGATTGTGTTAAGGTGTAAAGGTAAATACAGTATATAAAATTAGATCATGCATGCATCATAGTCCCATGAAATAGAATTTCTACTCTTTTTGCCTCAGCTTTCACACAGGTAAACCAGACACGCACAAATGCAGCTATATTTAATCGCTCATGTATGACCAAAACATAATCACTTCTGTCTGATTTTACCTCTGGTTGCCATGGAAACTTTTTCATTGTTGGTTATATCGTTCTTTCTCATACAGAGTCAATCTTCAACACAGCAGATTTTTTTTTACCTTTTATTATTATTTTGATTCAGATTACTTTTTAGAGTATTTTCTATGTAGAGAGTTTTTATTAACAGATAGATCACAAATAAATAATAAATATAAAAATGAGCCACAAAACAAATTGTACAATTGCATGGCTCTTATTTTCCTTTTTTCTATTTAAATAAAAGCAAAGTATATACCACAATGTTTTTAGAAAAAAAAAATTGCTTACATTTTGTATTCTTTTCTAATACAATATAACGTATTTCTTTGAAAATTATATGAACAGTATGACATTCATTTCAAAGAGCATCTTGTGCTTCAGTTGAAACAAGAAAATCAGTCCTTCGTGAACAATTTCACAAATTTGTTTATCACAATATGTCTTATATTTAATTTTCTCAGAATTACGTTTTTTAATCTCTAAATTTAAATGGGATAAAAAAAAGCTTTATACTTCTAGATTTGTATAACATTATCTATGAATTTTGAATATACTACAAATAAATGTAAACCTGTGAAGGGTGATACCAGTGATATTGAAGCATCATTCTGATACCATTATGGTTATTAATATTTATTCCCAGTAG
Source organism: Carassius carassius (assembly GCF_963082965.1). Lineage (NCBI taxonomy): Eukaryota > Metazoa > Chordata > Actinopteri > Cypriniformes > Cyprinidae > Carassius > Carassius carassius. The sequence continues at coordinate 5,859,116 of NC_081759.1, forward strand.
TAGTAGTGGTAGTAGAAGCTGTTTGTTTAGTTTTTATTCATTTTATTTAATTTTCAGTTATTTTAGTACATCAGGTAAAAAAAAAAGAAAAAGATTTGGCAACAGGGAAAATGAAATGAGTTTTATATATAATTTATGGTATTAGTTTTGGTTATAGGTGACTATAATAACTCTAGATGATAAAAAATAACAACAACATTAAACCTAGTTCAGCATGGTGTCAGAATGGTCCTTTTTATATTTTTCAGTCTGTTCAAAGTAGCTGCATGAAGTTAAATTGTAAGACAGCAGCCTTCTGACGTCATACCGGTGTATTTTTGACAAAACTCAGGTAGATTTGTGACAGGTCAGCTGAATTTCAGGTAGATAACTATATGTTTGAGATAACTGTGACAGATGTTGCCTGTAATCATAGTCTCATTGGTATGTCAGGCATAAAAAGAAGAACTACAGTGTGTCTCCAGGACCTCTGAAGGATGAAACGCTCCTCACTCACTGCTGCTCTCATGTCATAGTCTGAAGGGAAACTGAAAAGCAGTATATTAAGCAGAACTGTTTATATTCGAATGCATGGCCATAACCAGGCTTTAAAAATGAGTGAGGGCCGTAGGGTGGAGGGTGGGGGTGTTCAAGAAATGTGCTATAATAACCGCTATAATAACTTTGTCTAGTGCTCTTATGAATGTTTATAGCATGATTTGGAAAAATGTCACCACTGTACTGAATGGCATTCATTTAATTGTGTAACCTATTTGTTCTACAGACCGGTGTACTAGTGTTAAATGCTATTGTTCTTGAGAGCATTGATAACATTTCTGACAGATAATACTATGTTACTGAGCCTAAACTCCAACTTCCTACTTAATTAACTTTCTAAAGCATTAAATTAAGTGGAAAAGACAAGTCTAGAAAGTCTCTCTAGACTCGTTCACTCCTCCAGCGTCTCGCAGTGATCATTTTCATACCACGGAGACTAAACATTCTTGCAAACCGTCTAAACTGAATTATGCATGTCATGCAGATATTCATGTGAGGAGTGTAACAGCAAATGAGTCATTCAGAGAACCAATTTTATTTTTGAACATGAAAAATTTACCGAGGTCTGTAGGATGTACAGTAGGATCAAATGTAAGAAGCCTTAATTATATAGTGACATATTTCTATCGTTAAAAGTCGTTTGTGTACCTCAAACACGTTTGAACAAGACAAGTGATAAAATGACAAATAATAATCAATGAATCTATAAAGGGACAAGCAATCGCTTCCTCTCCCAAGTTTTGCTTTAACTGTCTGCCAATTATGACATTTTCTTGGCGGGAATAAGGCATTATGTTTGGATTGGGCCAGGGACTTGCAGAAAAGCATTTAATCTGAGTATTTTTGATTTTTTTCTAAATACATATGTAAGGTATCAAACTCCTTATTAGACTGCTGATTTCCTGCAGGGATGTGCAGTATTTCAAATACATGTATTTGAAATACTAATTTGTATTTTCTATTTTAAATACCTTTGGAAAAAGTCAAATGTATATATTTTTTTAAATGCATTTAATTGTAGTAACTTTTTGTTTTTAGTATTATTGTATACTTGTTGATACAGGAAATCAGCAATCTAATAAAGGGGTTTGGCAAAAAGTATTTTATGTATTTTGAAACTACACAAATACTAAGATTAAATGTATTTAAATACAAAATAGTATTTTATATTTCAAATACATGTATTTGAAATACTGTCCATCCCTGAGGGTGCCTTCAGGTTTGCTGCGTTATTTTGCTATGTCCCATGCACTGCTCATTTAACTTGAATGATAGTAGAATATTGTCAAATCATAAAATTTGAACATTTTGTTTTCCTAAGAGATAACTCAATTTCAGTGTATTGATAATTCGGTAATAAAACACAATTTTATTTAATTAAAAAGAAGAGTTTGTCCATGTCCCTTGAACGGTTGTCCACCCTGTCATATTGGGGAATCTGCTCCTTTAAGGAAAGGGCCATCCCCTTTAGTGACATCAGGACCACAGATTGTTTTTGTCTCTTTAGTGGCGGGAATTTCAACGGCTTAGGTGAAAAGGTTGGTGACTTTTCAGTTGACAAATTTTCTTTGTCTGACTTTGCTTATTTGCTTTGCCAAAGCTTAACATGTGCACCCTGTTGGCATACAATATGCCAGAAGTTATGAGAATACAGTATTTTCAAAATAGGTATGTTCAAATATACCAAATTCTCTTCAACAACCAGGCTAACTATTTAGCTAGTCACTTTTTTTCTAAGCAAATATGCTCATTGAAGCTCAAAATGTCCACCCGTAATTGTTCCCTGTTGACCACTTAGGGTGGACATATACATGACAGGGTGGACACAGCATTAATTTTCAGTTAATATTACTAAAAACTAAAATTAATGTAATTATATTATTTGTTATTATTATATATATTTATTTAGAAGTCATTTTTGTCATGATTTACATGTTCTGCATTATGTGTCCACCCTGTTATGTGCTAGTCCACCCTGTCATCTTGATATTTTACAATAATAAATCAATCATATCTATATCATCCAGTGTGTTTAATAGCTAGGTGAAGGGGCAGCAACATGCAAACAAAAAACTGCATCCAAATATCACAATTTTCTCCAAATAAGAAAAAATAAAACACATGGTTTACATAAAATCTTTTATGTATTTAAAATTTTAAAGCAAACAAATAACCCTGTTTAGGAAAGGGACATCATACCTTTCAGAACATTCAATTTGCATCTTAATTTTGCAATGAAAATGTATTTAAAAGTAATACATATGTTCATGACAGGGTGGACATATCTTGTGGTTTATGGCCCATAATTATCTAAAAAAAAATGTGTGGGAGCTCAGCTAGTTTCTATAGTATTGTGAGGGTTGAAAGGCATTCTTTGGTGATACTGACCCATGAATTCCAAATAGATTTTTGTGCTTTGCAAGGGCAGCTCGAGAAGGGAAACCTGCTTAAAAGTGAGCAACTGAATGCTTTCACAAATGGCCCCATTCTCAAGGCCATTCATTTCTGACTTTAGCTGTCCCAATGATTCATTTTGAAATGGAAGGAAATTATTTTTTTCTTGAGATTTAAAAACTAAATTGCTTTTGTATAGCAAGGGCTATTTCAACAGGATATATTCTGTAATATTTACAGTGCTAATCAAAATATGTGTGAATTAAAAACACACATGTACACACACACACGCGCGCGTTTGTTTTTATGAAAAGTGGGGACATCCCATAGGCGTAATGGTTTTTATACTGTACAAACTGAATATTCTATGGTCCTACACCAACCCTACACCTACAGTAAACCTAACCCTCACAGGAAATTTTGTGCATTTTTACTTTCTCAAAAAAACTCATTCTGTATGGTTTATAAGCGTTTGGAAAAATGGGGACATGGGTTATGTCCTCATAAGTCACCCTCTCCTTGTAATACCTGTGTCATCCCATGTCATTATACAGAGTTGTGTCCTGATATGTCACAAACACACACACACACACACACACACATAGCATTTTTTCTGATGTTATCATTAGTGCCTGACATAAATCAAAACGGCCATATATGAGACAACATGTACTATTCATAATATTACCTTCAAGTGGCCATACAGATTCTTTTGAATGGAACTGCTCTTCCTTGAAATGCCCGTTGTACTACATGTTGCTCACGGCCCTGTGTAAGAGCCTTTCATGAAGGGATTTAGTTGCAATTATTTGGAACAATGGCCCTTCGAATGTAAAAAATATATATATTTTTTCTATTTTTGCATCGTCAAGCTCAAAAGCCCAGTCCATAAATAAAATTTCATTAGTATAAAATGCTGCTCTATATCACAGTAAATTAAATTAAATTAAATTAAATTAAATTAAATTAAATTAAATTAAATTAAATTAAATTAAATTAAATTAAATTAAATTAAATTAAATTAAATTAAATTAAATTAAATTTATGCATTTAGCAGACACTTTTATGCAAAGCGACTTACAGTACATTCAGGCTATCAATTTTTACCTATCATGTGTTCCCGGGGAATCGAACCCCCAACCTTGCGCTTGATAACGCAATGCTCTACCAATTGAGCTACAGAAACACTAAAAAATGTTAAATTATTAAAGTATTAAATATTTTTTATCTTCTCATGATCTTCCGCAGTTTATTGCAGTAAAGAAATAGTTCACCCAAAAACTTCACCCAAAAAAAAAACTGCTGAAAATGTACTCACCCTTAGGTCATCCAAGATGTCGGTGAGTTAGTTTCTTCTTTGAAAGAGATTTGGAGAATATTACATCCCCTGCAGTGAATGGGTGCTGTCTGAATGAGAGTCCAAACAGCTTATAAAAACAAACAATAATCTACAAGTAATCCACACCACACCAGTCCGTCCATAAACAAACACATCATTAAGATGTTTTTTTTTGCTTTTGGCCAAAATACAAGTCCTCTATCCATAAAATTGCTTTCTCGAGTGAAAAAGTCATCTCGTCTGATTCAGGAGAAAAATATGCAAATCTGAAATATTATGTTTTATGGACTGGTATTTTGGCTATTTTTAAAGTTAAAATGCCTTAATAATCGATTTCTTTCTTTAAAACAAGCAGCTTTTTACCACACAAGATATTTATTGATGGACTGAAGTTGTGTGAATTACTTTATTATTGTGATGTTTTATCAGCTGTTTGGACTCTCATTCTGACGGCACCCATTCACTGCAGACAATCCATAGGTGAGTAAGTGATGTAATGCTACATTTCTCCAAATCTGTTCCAATGAAGAAACAAACTCATCTACATTGGGAAGCCCCAAAGATGAGTACATTTTAAAGTGTACTTTCTTTAAAACAAGTGGCATTTGGTTTGGCATTTTCACTAATGTAATGACATTCTACCAGGCTTAAATAGTAACGATATAAATATAACATAAAATTTCTGAGCTACTTACAGACTAAACTCAGATGCACCTCTTTTGGGGCTAAAAATAGTTTGAAGATCATTCCATGAATTGTGATTGGCCGACTGACTTTGATCTTCCTAAGCAATGCTTTTGGGACAACCTGTCAGGCTACAGTACTAGCCGACAGCATCATAGCTCATCTGGAGAAACATCTGAGGAATGTTTTAACTGATCACAAATGTGTTTTTATTGTGTGGCAAGATCTCAGGAATGGACATGATCCCCTCATATATTTGCTTCTAAACTTATGGTCCATGAATGACCCTAGGTTGCACCATAATGGAAGTCTCTGTATTTTAAGACATTTAAGACAAAGAGCCAGCTAAATGACTGCAATTTGAAAATAACAAATAATAAAATCACAGTAAAATTTAGATTTATGGTTGACCAATTAAAGTCACAGCATCCAGAAGCAATTTAGAGCTGAGTGCTGCCAAAAAGGAGAAATGCGAATGGTTAGCTTTCTGTATTCATCTCAGTCCCGGTCACTCTGAAGTACTGTACTTGACACTCAGTTCTGGCCATAATCACCTGAGCAAACAACTGTCATGTGACTGATCACTCTACAGTTGCAGGAAAATTACACCATGAAACTCGGATTAGCTAATGGCGCCACAAATAAACACGGTCCAGAAAAACCTAGTGATTATTCATGAGATGCAACTTTTTACATTTTTGGATTGTTCTCTTATCTTATAGTGTATACAGTATGTGTGGATTTCATGCTTTTTATTTATATCCAACTGTAAAAGCAGGTCTTCATGCACAAAAATCAATCAATAATTTGATGCGTGTAGATGTCCAGGACCCTTATTTCTATATTCTTGTTAAACACTGCACAATTTAGATGCATCCATGACTTGGATACTCCAAGACCTGAAATAGTAGTGTCTCCGGAAGCCCTGAGGTGCAAAGTGCAAAAGAATTTTGAAATGCCTTCATGAATCTGCTTAAATACAAAACATTAAGTATTCTTCTGCTTGTAAAAAGCCCTTGGCACTATGTTTCCCTCCAGGTCCTCCATAAAATGTACTGGTGTAGTATAATATAGCAGTATACTAATAAATTATATTCTCTGACTAGCCTGATCCAGGTCTTTTATACATCTATAGGTATAAATTTATATATGCTATGTTGGCATTGCTTACCTAATTTCTGGCACAAATGAGATATAGAAAAACAAGCATCAGCACTTCTATTTCATCAACATGCATAGGGCCAGTTCATCACCAGTTCAATATGACGTGGCCTTTCTGTTTGAAGGGCCTCATGGTTGCTCCCTCAGATAATGGCTGTGATGGTAATTTTGTCTAAGCTCAAAAGGGCAAGCCTGGCATTTTGTGTAATACATGTTGCAGAATAGCAATTATATTTGTATTTTTGGTTTAAAAATAGGTTTCATGCAGGCAGACTGGACATGTGCATGCTGAATTCATGAGACAATAGTACCGTTCCTGTCGCAGCATTGAAGTTCTTAATACCTTTTGTATTCAAATGACTTTTAAAGTTCTGTATATTAAAATATACTTTAGTATATTAAAGTACATTAACTCAATACTTCTCTTGCTTCATCCATCATTTGGATGCATTTATTTTTCACAGAGATTGTCACACTGTGTTATTGGATTGAACGATTCATTGAATCTTCCTGATATTACTTGTAAGATCCAGTAGTTTTTGTCTAGATGAAAATGTGTGAACACACACACACACACACACACACACAAAGTATAGAGTGTATCACAAGGTAGAAAGTTCCTTGTCAGTGAGATTAAGGGTTTTATGACAGGTACAAAACAAGTTTAACCAGACTGCCAGTATGTTTGAAAAGTAAACTTTAGTATCCTGTGATTATTTTCTGACTTTCTGCTCTTTCAAAATGATGATGCTCCATGTTAGCACAGGGTTGCATCACTTTGCATTTCAGAATGTAGAGAGAGCAAAGAGTCGTAAGTTAATCACAGCATTCTGAAATATACCATGGGAACATTCAGTGCAATCAGAGCAAGCAAAAAGCATAAAATTAAAATGTTGGCAAGGCACTTTCTCTATTCATGTCAGTGACCGCATGCAGTTCCTTTGCATGAACACTTAAAGAGATTTACTTACTGTATATGCAGCCTGATCCAAATTCAGATGAAGCCCACACTTACCATGGGCATACATAATTACATCATTTCATATATTATATACTGTTGCAAACTCGATTTTAGCTGACTTTAAGGACAGACAAATAAAAATCTACATATCTACACATGCAACCAGAAAGTATATTATATTAAAGTATTAAACATTACATTTATTAATACATTTATTTATTCTTTCTTTCCAAGCTTAACCTGCTGTAAAGATGTCAGAAAATCTCAAGCAGTGACATATCTCATGTCACATGGTTTGATATTTGTTTGCATAACATAGTGACATTTAGACATATAGGTGTCCTAATACTTTTTGGGATCACTGTACTTATATATTCAGCATATTATTTGATCATTTGAAATGACAGCTTTCAGATCCACAATTTGTCCTCCTTTTCCTGCATCTGTTGCAAAGCCTTTTATGGATAAAGGAAACACAACAGAGGGATTCTCTTGTGATTTGTGAGCGGAAATGTGCAATAAGGCAAAGTCCCCTAATATGCATAGTATTACAGAAACACATGCAAATTGGCTGAATCGTGTGAATAAACATCAGTGTCAAAAAGAGATGTGTTGTGGAAAATTGTTTTCAGTTTTTTATAAAGATAACCAACAGGCAAAATTGGCTCAATGTCTGTTCATTCAAAATGAAACCATGTGGCCCTGGCCATTTTCAAAGGAATTATGTTGCATTAATGATCTAATTTCAATATCAGAACAAGGATGGAAATTTGGAAGATTAATAATAACTGGAGGCATGTTATGACTCACACCCCTTACTGAGCCACAATGGTTAACCTGCACCGCTCTTCTCTTTTTCTCATCTCTCTTGTGCTAAAAAATGTATTCCTGACAGGATGTCATATGCAGTGCCTGAACAAAAAAGGTGGCTAACTTCACCTCAGACCTTGCAAAGTTTGCAAAATCCTTTCATTTTCTACCCAATGTGACATATAGTTGGTTGAATGTTCGCTTTTTCAAAGATACTCTCTTTCTCTCACATATATCTGAGTGTTGAAGTCATGCAAAAACATTATTCATCGCTGGTTTTGATAAATAAGTCTTTATTTCTGATGGCAAAAGTTGAACCTGACCAAAAGCGGCACAACAAAAACACATATTTGGTAACAAAGCCTGCAGTGCTCCAGAGCTGACATTCATGACATCTGCTGTTAGAAATACCATTTGTTTACAAGAGTAGAAAAATTATAGAAATATCACTGTACAAAATGTACACAGACGTTTTTTGCACAATATGTGATTTTCATTCACAATGTTTTGTGAAAGGAAACTCCACGAGGAGGTGAAATGTGTGGGAAAGGAGTTTGGAGCACAGTTTGATTTTGAGATGATGAATCATTAAGAATGGCCATTAATCATTATGAATGACAAAAATAGGACAGCAGATCAAAATAACAAAAACAAAAAAGAACAAAGAAAGAAAGGCTTCTGTGAAAGTTTGAAGTGCATTTACTGATGAGGTCTGAATCAGAAACATTTTGTACTGTATGTGTAATGTAAGGTTTTTATGACTTTTTATGACATTTTAGGGTTATTATGTATATTGTAAGTATGAAATAAATATCACCTCACTTGTGTATTTACAGTATGTGCTACAAGCATTAAGCATGTATTTCATAGTTCAATGATACTTGTATATGCTTACATCAGTAATCCATTTAAATGCATATTAATTAGGAATATCTCAAATAGAATTTAATAAACATTTCTGGCATGCCCACCTCTAATCTGATTGGTTGGCCTATGCAACTTCTGGTAGGTCGGTTAAATGCTCTATTCCTGTTTATGTGGGCGGTTCTTGGCCAGACTACAAGATTTCTAAATTTTGCTTTTAGGGAATAGTTCACCAATGAAAACTTGCTGAATATGTACTCACCCTCTTGCCATCCAAGATGTAGATGAGCATTTTCTTCATCAGAACAGATATGGAGAAATGTAGCATTACATCACTTGTTCCCCAATGGATCCTCTGCAGTGAATGGGTGCCGTCAGAATGAGAGTCCAAACAGATAATAAAAACATCACAGTAATCCACGTGCCTATATATAGTCCATCAATTAATGTCTGGTGAAACAAAAAGCTGGGGTGTTTGTAAAAAAAGAAATTCTTACTTTAAAATGTACTTTTAAATGTTTTTACTTTAAAAAGCCAAAATACGAGTCCATAATCACACTTCTAATGAAGAAGTCCATCCCGTTTTCCTCAAAACTCATAATCAACCAACATATTTGTTTAAAACTGGTTTACTGTTTGACTTTGTTTTTACTGGATAAAGCAATATTATGGATTGAGGACTCAGCAACAGTTTTAAAGGGATAGTTCACCCAAAAATGAAAATTCAGTCATTATTTACATTATTTACTGTCCAACCCTGTTGGACCTTTGTTCATCTTTAGAACACAAATTAACAAAAAAAATTAATCAATTACAGAATTAGCATTGTTAGGTGAACTATCCCTTTACGTTGAAATGCAGATTGATGTATTCGTGGAAATTATGGATTAATTTCTTACAAACAAGCAGCTTTTTGCTTCAAAATATGTTAACTGGTGGACTGAAGTGGTGTGGATTATTGTGATGTTTATATCAGTTGTCTGGACTCTCATTCTGACGGCACCCATTCACTACAGAGTATCTATCGGTGATCTAATTCTACATTTCTTCAAAACTGAGTTTAAAGAAACAAAATCATCTACATCTTGGAGGACCTGAGTGTGAGTCAATTTTCAGCCAATTATTCCTCTAATTGAGCACACTGAGCGCAATAGTTGATGATAGTGCAACTCTTTGCAATGATGTTGATTTACATGAATTGATCCCTTTCATCCTTTTTTTGTTCTGTGATACATTCATGGTTCTCACGCCAGCAACTTTTTCTGTCTGCCACTGGCTTTTCTAGCAAATACAACCATAAAGGTTAACAGTATGAATCTTCTCGTCAATGGAAATATACTGATAATAATTTGCAAACTCTTGGGCAGACTGGCACTATGTACACAGGGAGACCACAGGGCATATTTCAGAATATTCACTGATGGGAAATCTTAAATTTTGGTTTAATTCATTACCTAAATCACATTCAACAGAACGGGTCACAAGAAATGAAATGTAAATAACTGTAATGAACTGATTAAAGAAAAACAAAGATTTCTCCCTCGGCAGATTCTAAGAAACATTCAGAAAGCTAATCAGAGTATGATGATATCTGAAGGGTCTTACAAACGAGTGCCATGAGAGAGATAGAATGTGTGATAAGCCTTTCAAACGAAGCATCAGAGGTGAAGATTGTTAATGAATTCTCTTGCTCACAGGGTTGTTTGGTCTAATTATACGGAATGTGGATTATTTGGTAATTATCAAAGCAGCAAATCACTCGCCTACGTTGAAAATTACATGAAAATGTGCCTCAAAGCAGGGAGCTTTGAAAAATTAACAATTCTGCGTTGGTTAACGACTTGTTATGTATGGGGGAGGGGGCTTCATTTATGCCATAATGTGATGGTAAACACGTCCCGTCATAAGTAATTCAGTTCTTTGCATTTTAATCAGATGCTTCTGAGAGGCATGTTTATTGTGTGGAGGGTTCAGGTTATTGTTGGCAATGGGATTTCATTTAATGCAACACAGCTCAATCAACCCGTCTTCCTGCTCTACGAATGCTAATGATCACACTCACGCTGTCAGAAAACAAAGGTTAAAACTTCATATATTGAGAACATCATTTTTTTTGCATATTGCTTATCAGATCATAAATTAATGTGCATTCAAATAGTTTGAAATGTCCACCTGATGAAAAACATAAATTTGAAAGCATTGAAAACAATGCACAAACAATGTGGGATCCATAACATTAAGTACAGTAATAGTGATGCTTGGCTTAGGAAACACCACTAGTAATGTTGAATTTTTTTTTACCCCAAATGAAGTCAAAACGTGAATGGACACTACTGATCTGTGTTACTGGGCATTATAAAGCATGCATTTTAAGAATGCATAAAAAAGTCAGTGTTGCTCTGTGAAATTTCATGGGCAAATTCAATTAATTTCTAAAGTAATCTGTGCAACTGAGAGTTTTGTGTAAGAGCAAAAGAGTTCCCATGCAGATTTTGCTCACATTCATCAGAAAGCAGCTTGATTTGAACTTCTATGTAAACCATGTTTCTTACATTGCTACACTAATGAAAATGGAAAATAGACCATTTTTGGGTGGAATGCTGCAATGCTGTTTCAGGTGCTCGTGGACTTTTTCAGAGTTTCTAAGATATTCCGTTCTCTAGTTTCAACTCTGGTTCCTTCCATCTGTTTTTTTTTTTTGTTTTTTTGGCCTTTTGATATAACATGCATTTTACAAATGTATGAATGAGAAAACTCTGGTTTAAAAAAAAAAAAATTACTGGTGATTTTCTCCCAGGGCATTATTCATTAATTTTATGGACATTTCAGTTAACCCTAAAATACCATGCAGTTAAGTGCAAAATTCAAAACACCTGTAAAAGAAAACCAATACAGAAAATTCATATCAATACAGTATTTTTTTTTTTTTCAAATATTTTTTAAATACAGTGTATGGTGTTGTGGTGATTGTGACGCTGTTGCTATATTGTTAAAAATCAGTTGCTAAGGTGTTATGGATAATTGCAAGGCCATTGCTAACACATCTACATCTACATTGGACACGATCATTGTTTACTTTGAAATCTGTGCACAAGAGACGTAGTGGAACATAGAAAGAGAAGCATAACCAAAGGCCCAGGTAAACTTATGCTCTATCTCTTGCACAGCCATGTCTGTATCACATTTCACATCTTAGCATATGCTTAAGCTCAGATCTCTAGCTATGACTTCTTCCATCATTGTAAGTCTATTGCATTTTTCCTCCTGTTTTATCATCCACCAGAAAAAAAAAAAAAAAAATTGGCAGTGATAACGATGCATAAACAATGTGGGATTCCAAACATATTAAGTATGAGTAACAGTAATTGTGATGGTAAAAATGCTTGTTGATGGCTTATTAATACAAGTTAGATGTTTTTACCCAGAAAAAAAAGCATACACATTACTCATAAAGAGAGGCACTTACACACAATTAAGCACATCCTACCTGTCTGCCCCCCTCTTACCTCTTCTGTATGACTAATTTAATCATTTATAATGCTGAAAGTTAAAGTTCAACTAGAGGATTTCTCTGAAAACAGTGATGTCTTTCCAATGGGCAGAAAATGTCAGTGAGATCATTTTACTGTCCTGAGTGCAAAGAGTAATGTAATTAAATGAAGGCTCATGTGGCTGCATACCTGAACAGCTCCTGCTCAGACACTGACTCATCAGACGAGCATTGATTGGGTGAGTATGACTGCATCTTTGTGTGTGTTTTACATTATGTAAAAGGATGAGGTTACCTGGACATTAAATTAGCATTAGATGAAGATTAAAATAAGTAGATATTAAAGGTGAAGTGTAATATTGCATGAATAACAACTGTTTGCAGACAGGTTTCTCAAACGATCCTTTTTTCTTCTGAAGAAGTAAATATTCTTTCCAGCTGGTGAGAATCTATTGTCTTTTCTTATATCTGTTTTAAGGTTGGTTTGATTGGCCAATGTTGTACTGTTGTCCTCTGTACGACGATTATATGCACGAGTTCTTCTAGTTTAATCTATACTCTACTGTTCAAAACTTTGGTGCTGGTACATTTTTTATTTTATGTTCACCAAGTGTGCATTTATAAATTAAAATGCAGTAAATTATAATATTGTGAAATATTGTTTAATATAAAATAAATGTTTTCTGTTTGACTGTTTTTTTTATCTAATTTATTCCTGTTATGTAACATCATCCTTCAAAAATCATTCTAATATGCTGATTTGCTGCTTAAGAAACATTTTTTTTTCTTAATATTTTTCTTCACTGTTTATTTAAAATAGAAAACTTTTGTAACATTATAAACTTTTCTGTCACTTTTGGTTTCTAGTTCGCATCATACTGTTTTCTTCATGAAATAATCAAGTACACCATCTTTTACCGGTTTTCTTATTTTCTAATAGTTTTCATTTTAATCAAATATGATAATGTGATTCATCTCAGAGCTGGTTGATTTGGTTCAAGGCCCTGTTTGATATCTCTATGGAGGAAATGAATGGGTAAAATACCTCCAGAGTCATGGCTGCTGAAAAAGTCACAGTTACATTCATTTGTTCAGATAAACAGGTGTATCATCTGCAGAATTACTCCATTGGTTGAATTAATGTTTCCGATCAATCAAACAAAAAGAGCAAATGTTTGGAAAGCTACACAGGGAAATCATGCCACAAATAGCTTTTCTTTGCTCATTAAACCTGCATGTATATTAAAGTATTTTAATATAAAAATGACACACTTCACCTTTAATGCGTCTCCAGAATGGCTGTGACGTTGATAGTAGACATGTTTGGAATGGAGGACAGATATTGACTTGATTATGAAGATGCAGCCTCTTTTTAAAACCAAAATCAAAATCAAAACAAAGGTGCCAGCCATATTCTGCATAGACTAACGCAGCAAGGACTCTCTATAATGAACTCAGTCCATCGATCATAAGGATCACAGGAAGCCAGTGCCAAGATTTCCTGTCATGTGACTGATGAGGTAAGACCTCGGTCCCGGGCCGAATGCAGTTCAGATGAGACAATGAGAGAGAGAAAGGCCTTCTGAAGAACAGGAACCCATCGCTGTCACAGCCTATGAAAAGGAAAACAGATCAAGTTAAACCAGCATGAGTTATTATGTCTGTGTCTTCCGCTTCTGATGGGTCACAATAAAAATAACTTCAAACACATTACATCCAAAACCTAGCGAGCTGCCTAGATGGCATTTTTAGGCATCACAGGTTTGGATATGACAAAAAAAGCTGTTCCTAAACATAGACATCAACATCATGCCTTCTGAAGTTTCGATTCAAAGGCTATTTCATACTAGTGCTGTGTCGTTAGCTTTGCGACATGCTAACATAAACAAATGAAATCAGTTGTTAGTGAGCTAAGGGGGACAAATCAAAGTTTGTTGGGTTTTTTTTCTGTTCTGGAAAGTTTGAAGTATATTAAATTAACTGGCTGAATGAGGATTTACTTACTTAAGACCAAAGCAAACTCTACATATATGGGAAAGGAAAATGCTTCAAGCTACATTTTTCACGTGTCATTACATTTAAACATTGGACAACACATTAAAAGTCCGCATCTGCAAATTCGTTGAAATTGCTAGTAGATCTCCAACCTGATGAGCGATTCAATATTACCACTCTCTTGTCACTCATCTTTGAATCTAACCTTTTCTCATTCTCTCACAGCTCTCTCCTTTTTTGGCCCAAGTTCGTGACTAATCAGCACAAGCTCAGTGAAGTGTGTGGGTGTCTTCAACCTCGACTCTTCTGAGCATATGACTTTTAATCTAGACATCTGAAGCATGAAATTGGTCAGAAAGTCCTCCCACGTAAAAAAAAAAGGCTTATATTGAAACAGTACCTGTCACTGGACAGCCTTTAGACTGGAGCGAAAATGCTCATTTTCAGTGCAAACTAAGCTTGAGGCTGTAAATCCAGATCAAACCTTCACAACTGTGAGTGTAGAAGCAGTAAGGTTTGGATATATCGTTTACCTCCGGGCCTGGTTTGTGCATCCCAGTTCATTCAGAACGACAGACTCATTATGGGTGAGAGAAATTATATGTGGAAAAAGAGAAAAGTTGAAAATGGAAGGTTCAAAACGATTCAACAGAAGGTCAAGTTTAACACATCAGACACTGGACAAAACACAAAATTATTTATATAGGCTCTGTTCCAAAACTTATTGAGCCACCTTGCTGTCTGCAGGCAGCAACTTTCTGAGTCAGCATCATAAATGAAATGGGAAATTAAAAATTTATCTCAAACTACTAATAAAATATAGCATTTCTCATGTAAAGCACACAAAAAACACATTCAATACACTGTTAAAAATTAAGGTTCCAAAAGGGGGTTTATAATGCATTAAACATATTACAGGAATATATTTCTGAAGAATATTTTGATCTAAAGAACCTTTTGTGCAATGATAAGATTTCATGAATATTTAAGATCAAGGGATCCTATAGGTGCCAGTAAAGAACCTTTATTCTTTAAGGGTGCAGCATAATTGAATATTGAATAATTTTCCTGTAATTAGACAGAGCATAATGTGTATTTATAATATATATATATATATATATATATATATATATATATATATATATATATATATATATATATATATATATATATAACACTTTCACATAATTTAACTACAATGAATTATTTTACTTAAAATACACATAAAATAGCCCAGTATTTTTTTATATTCAGTTAAATATTCAGTACTTTAATATATTCTCAAGTTATACATATTAAAAATGGGTGTGTGTATATATATATGTATAATTTCAGAATATTTAAAAACATTATTATATATATATAAAGCAGCATTGTCAAGTTGCCTACCTTTCTGAAAAGCCTTCGCACATGTTTATGATGCCTTAAAATGCTCCCTCTGATTTGGCAATTTATGGTATTTTATAATCGTTCTCCATGGGTCTTTTTAAACCACTAACCCTCATCTGACTCTGATCCAGGGAATTCAGTTAGTTTATCTGCTTGTATTTGGAGGGTCTCAGAAGGGCTTCTTGTTGAAGGTTTCAGGTCAGTTTGTTCACTGTATATTTCTTCAGGCCAGTTTTTATGTGATTCTATGTGAAGCCAATTTTTTTAAAGCCAATTTAGGTTATAATCACTGTTAGATCATCTGTTTTGCATTGATATACTTAACTGTCTTAATAATTGTTCTTAGATGAGGCATTATATTCAAATCAAATATTTATTATATATTATATTTTAAAATTGAAGCATAATAATTTAACTAATGTTAATCATATTTTATATATTTAAAGTGTTAACATTTAGCCGTAATATTTAAAATATGTCATTAAGCCCCATTTGAGCCACATAATTGTAGTGAGTTTTAGGCTCACCTAATTTCACTTTTTAAACAGTGATTTGACCTAGTTAAACTCATCAGCTGAGGGAGAAATTGGGAGCTACAGTAGCAGATTTTTCTCTCATTAGAAAGACTAGCCAATGAAGACGTGATGTTTGACATTTGCTGTCAGGTGGCATTTGCTGCCCAGATCCTTAAAGCGGTAGTTCACCCCAAAATGAAAATTTTATCTCATATCATTCCAAACACATATGACTTACTTTCTTCTGTGGAACAGAAAAAGTGCATGAAGAAGAAAAGACCAGTGTGTTATTCAGAACTCACCTTTTGTTTACAAAGAATCTTACTGTATATTGTTTTTGAACGATATGAGAGTAAAATTATGAATGTTTCATGTTTGTATGAATGCAGTGTCTTGGGCATTCTGTGTAACCAAAAAGTGATGGATCAAAGGTTTTAAAAGGATACTTTGGCCAAAAATTACAATTTACTCAACCTCATATCATTTCCAACCTATATTAATTTCTTTCTTCTGCTGAACACAAACAGCTAGTTAATGGTAGCCATTGACCTCCATAGTATTTTTTTTTCCATACAATGGAAGTCAATGGCTACCATCAGCTCTTCAGTTAGCCACATTCTTGAAAATATCTTTGTTTGTGCTCAACAGAAGAAAGATTTGGAACAACATGAGGGAGAGTAAATGATGACAGAATCCAAAGCGACTTACAGTGCATTCAGGATATCAATTTTTACCTATCATGTATTATATATAATATATATCATATATATATTATATATATTTATAATGGATATAGATCTAATTTGACATTTGTGACATTTTCTAAATTTCTCAAGTTTATCAAATAGTTATGATGCATCCTGTTCACTTTTTTTTTCTTTTTTTTTGGTGCTTATACACAGTTTTTACCTAAGTGTAAGAGAAATGTTTTAAACTTTGTTCTGTTGATCCAACTCAATAAAATAATTAAAATCAAATCATTCTTTACTTACAATAACCCCTTAAGAACTTTTCAGGTTTAAAGCTTTTAAATAATGTAACATAGATTTTTTTTTTTATCAACATAAAACATGAATCATGACAAGGAGCAAAAATAAATGCCGAACAAAAAACAAAAGTCCAAAATCAACACCTTTTTATTTTCATATATTTTCATAAAGGATGAGTGCAAAGAAAGAGCTTGTGATGTGTACCAGTCGCTAAGCCATGGACCATAAGGCATCAGTAAATACAAGCTTTATATATACTTACAACAAATACATAATACAAAAACTCAATCATGGCCATCAAAGAAATCTGCGAAGATGCGCACACAATATCAGAAAAGAAACGTAAACCAGAGCGATGGAGAAGTGTTGATAAATAATCAACGACGACGGAGGAAATGCATGGATGGATAGAAAGAAAAAAGAAAAGGAAAACAACGTTAACAACAAGGCACACACACAGAACAATTCATACATTCATAATGGAGCAGAAATATAATAGATGACAATGAGGTCGGATTAAGTGACTGGAATATTAATTACAGCAACAGATTATTAAGCAAAATCTACAGCCTGTTAAATAGGCCTGATATGGAAGCTGCTAATAATGGTTGTTAACAAGACCCCATCTTCTCACGATTTCCCATCATTCCCAGTGTAAAAACACTGTCCCAACAAGTCCTCGTAGCCCTGTTTCAAAAAATATATAAACGTTATAGCACAGTTCTTTAACTTGTAGTTTTAAAATTGTGCCGATACAGACTTTAAATATCATTTTGCATTACTTTCTTAGTTTCTCACAAATGCAGTCATTGTATTTAGTCACAGCTTGTAAAACTACTATGTCTGGTTCTGAACTCGGGGGGACAAATCCCCTAAAAATGTTCTCATGCATGTAAAAACGGTCGACCGTACAAATATAAACGCCCACTTAACAACATCTGTATTTTTTTGATTCTAAAATATACTTGAGCACTTCAAAAATAACAGCAGCAACAAGTTTGTGAGCACTGGCACTGTCTATGACTGGAAAAGCCATGGCTTTACAAGTGAGCAGATTGTCTGTACCCAGAGTGCATGGTGGAGAAAGCGGGATAGCGGTTCGGTTTAAGCCATACCTAGCTAGCGACACCAACCTTCACACTCATTTTGACATTATCACCGTTCCGTGTTACAACATGGACACTCTAGAACTTGCAACATGCAACAGTCATATTAATGAAATGTGATTTAGAATAATATACAAATGCTGTTGTGGTGAATAGTGCACTATTACTCATGGTACTGTATAATCTCTACAATACAACAATGTGTAGCCTAGTACAAACAACGCAAAGCTTTAAATGATGCTAAACATTCGTAAGTATGCACTGATAAGAAAAGGTTTGTAAGTGTGATAGATAGATACAGTAAGTTATATCCATCCCTTTTCTTTGTAGGCTCAGGAATAGCAGTTTACCCCTAGGTAATTCTATTTTTGTCACAGTTAGGCATGATACAATTCAAGTGTTGATAATATACATACGGTACGTGCCTCGAGTCACGACAGCACGTTCGATTACGGTGCCGTCACGCGAACAATATAGGCAATGTTGACGGCGCGAGTAAATTACCTTATCTACAGTGCGACAGGAAGGGAGAAAAATATTTCACATTCTCGGAATACTCGCCTCACTGATTTACAGTAAAGCTTCATGATCAGAAAATTCGAACGACGTGATGGAATTCTGATAAACACTTATACAGAGTGAATGAGAGAAAACAAACAAGTGTAAAACAACACCAAAGGGTACATCTCATAATCAAAAAAATAAATAAAATAAAAATACATTCATCCAATGACCAAATTCAAAAAGAATAAAAACAATACAGACAAAAACTCGATTAACACTAGTTTCAGTTGTTTATAAAAATGCATTGCAGAGGTTCAACAAAAGAAAACAACATTCACTGAAAGTGGACTCATTCAAGAAAATAAGAAATAATCACAAGCAGTTTATATATGCTAAACAGATCAAACATTTAGCAACAAAAAAAGAGAAGAAAACATCTCCCTTTCATGACCAAAGGATACACCAGAAAATACTGTGTGCTTTAAATATGCTAAACGATCACTGCGTTAAGGAAATGTCGCTAAATACAGCAGAAAACATGCACCATCCTGTAGCGACTCTCAGTCACACTGACTGACTCCATTTTAACGTTTCCTCACGATTGCTTCGCTTTTTTTTCTTTTTTTTACGTTTATTTTATAAATAGGCGGTTTTGACTTTAGCTTAGCTCATTTCACATACTCAGCTGATTTCCAGAAGTGTACTGGGTGAGACAGGCGACGGTTGCGTTTCGGGAGTTTCTCCAGTAGCTCCACGAGCTTGGAGAAGCTGGGCCGCTCTTCCTGTTCATATGCCCAACAGAACAGCAGGATGTCCTGCACAGGAAAGAAGAATCTGGTCAATTACTAGGTTCTGACCTAATGTGATCTAAAAGCCATTATAAAATCCCGTTATAATAGTCCCAGTGATGAACTTTATTCCGATTGGCTGAAACACATTCAAAGTAGTGCTGTGAAACGATTAATCATGATTAATCGCATCCAAAATCGAAGTTTATTTTTTACATAATATATGTGTGTACACTGTGTATATTTATTATGTACAGGTGCATCTCAATAAATTAGAATGTCGTGGAAAAGCTCATTTCATTAATTCAACTCAAATTGTGAAACTTGTGAATTAAATAAATTCAGTGAACACAGACTGAATTAGTTTAGTTCTTCGGTTATTTTAATTGTGTTGATTTTGGCATATATTTAACAAAAACCCACCTCAACCCATCTCAACAAATTAGAATATGGTGACATGCCAATCAGCTAATCAACTCAAAACACCTGCAAAGGTTTCCTGAGCCTTCAAAATGGTCTCTCAGTTTGGTTCACTAGGCTACACAATCATGGGGAAGACTGATGATCTGACAGTTTTCCAGAAGACAATCATTAACACCCTTCACAAGGAGGGTAATCCACAAACATTCATTGCCAAAGAAGCTGGCTGTTCACAGAGTGCTGTATCCAAGCATGCTGACAGAAAGTTGAGTGGAAGGGAAAAGTGTGGAAGAAAAAGATGCACAACCAACAGAGAGAACCGTAGCCTTATGAGGATTGTAAAGCAAAATCGATTCAAGAATTTGAGTGAACTTCACAAGGAATGGTAACGCATTCTCATCCCAAGGCGTCATATACTGACCCTTTTGACATTTCGTCAACATCCTACGCACATGGCACCCTCTAGCGTCAATATGGGACACAGATTATGGGTTAGGGTTAGGGTTAGACCGCTAGGAGGCGCCTTCTAGCCCATATTTATCTGCGTCTAATATTGACGCTAGAGGGTGCCATGTGCGTAGGATGTTGACGAAATGTCAAAAGGGTCAGTATATGACGCCTTGGGATGAGAACGGTCTGGGAATGGACTGAGGCTGGGGTCAAGGCATACAGACATGTCAAGGAATTTGTCTACAGTTGTCGTATTCCTCTTGTTAAGCCACTCCTGAAACACAGACAACGTCAGAGGCGTCTTATTTGGAAACCATCTGAAGGAAGGGTGGAGAAGCTCATAGCCCAAGTTGCTTGAAGTCCAGTGTTAAGTTTTCACAGTCTGTGATGATTTGGGGTGCAGTGTCATCTGCTGGTGTTGGTCCATTGTGTTTTTTGAAAACCAAAGTCACTGCACCCATTTACCAAGAAATTTTGGAGCACTTCAAGCCTCCTTCTGATGACCAGCTTTTTGGAAGATGCTGATTTCATTTTCTAGCAGGATTTGGCACCTGCCCACACTGCCAAAAGCACCAAAAGTTGGTTAAAGGACCATGGTGTTGGTGTGCTTGACTGGCCAGCAAACTCACCAGACCTGAACCCAAGAGAATCTATGGGGTATTGTCAAGAGGAAAATGAGAAACAAGAGACCAAAAAATGCAGATGAGCTGAAGGCCACTGTCAAAGAAACCTGGGCTTCCATCCCACCTCAGCAGTGCCACAAACTGATCACCTCCATGCCACGCCGAATTGAGACAGTAATTAAAGCAAAATGAGCTCCTACCAAGTATTTAGTACACATACAGTAAATGTACATACTTTCCAGAAGGCCAACAATTCACTAAAAATGAATACTTGAGATTTTGTTGGGTTTTTGTTAAATGTGAGCCAAAATCATCACAATTAAAAGAACCAAATACTTTAAACTACTTCAGTCTGTGTGCATTGAATTTATTTAATACACAAGTTTCACAATTTGAGTTGAATTACTGAAATAAATTTTTGAAAGAAACTTTTCCACGACATTCTAAGTTATTGAGATGCACCTGCGTATACAGTATACTGAACAAAATTATACACGCCACACTTTTGTTTTTGCACCCATTTTTCATAAGCTGAACTCAAAGATCTAAGACTTTTTCTATGTACACAAAATGCCGATTTCTCTCAAATACTGTTCACAGATCTGTCTAAATATGTGTTAGTGAGAACTTCTTCTTTGCCGAGATAATCCATCCACCTCACAGGTGGATCACAGAGCCTCACAGAGCTGTTGCCCGTGAATGGAATGTTCATTTCTCTACCATAAGCTGTCTCCAAAGGCGTTTCAGAGAATTTGGCAGTACATCCAACCATCCTCACAACCGCAGACCACGTGTAACCACACCAGCCCAGGACCTCCACATCCAGAATCTTCATCGGGGTCTCGACCTGACTGCAGTTTGTCGTCATTACTATCTTGAGTGGGCAAATACTCACATTCGACGGCGTCAAGGATAAATTCCAGTTTTCACTGTACAGGGCAGATGGCAGACAGCGTGTATGGAATCGTGTGGGTGAGCAGTTTGCTGATGTCAACGTTGTGGATCGAGATTGATCTGTACACAATTGATGGAAGCTGAAAACATCCCAGTTCTTGCATGGCCAGCATACTCACCGGACATGTCAACCATTGAGCATGTTTGGGATGCTCTGGATCAGCGTATACGACAGTGTGTTCCAGTTCCTGACAATATCCAGCAACTTCGCACAGCCATTGAAGAAGAGTGGACCAACATTCCACAGGCCACAATCTACAACCAGATGCGAAGGAAATCTATGCAAATGGTGGTCACACCAGATACTGACTTGTTTTCACACCCACACCTGTGCCATAATCATGCTCTGTAATAAGCCTCTTGATATGCCACACCTGTGAGGTGGATTGATTATCTCGGCAAAGGAGAAATTCTCACTAACACAGATTTAGACGGATCTGTGAACAATATTTGAGAGAAAAGGCCTTTTCTGTACATAGAAAAAGTCTCTGATCTTTGAGTTCAGCTCAAGAAAAATGGGGGCAAAAACAAGTGTCGCGTTTATAATTTTGAAATATATTTATATATAATATAAAATGGAAGAAAATAAATATATAAATGTATACACATATATATTTTCCAAATATTGTATATACTGTATGTGTGTGTATTTATATATACATAATAAATATACACAGTACACATACATATATTATGTAAACAAAAACTGTTCTTTTGGATGCAATTAACCGCGCTTAATCATTTGACAGCATTAATTCAAAGCTGTTGTAAATTACTCTACAAACAAACACCTCTTTGTTTCCAAATATGCGTGTTGCTCGGCAACCACTTTGTTGCAACCACAACCGTTTCTGAGGAACTACATTGTTTTGTTTTATTAATATCTTTACATTTTATTTGCTTTTGTTTCATTTTGTGAAACCTTGCTACATATATGGAATAACTGTTTTATAATAGCAATAAGCCCCGTGAAGTTTACAGTGAATTCATAACAGCTTAGGCCCCTAACAGTGATGGGACATGCTCAAACCACAAAAACACAATAAAAGTAGTTTATATGACACATATATTGACAGCTTTGTGTGTGAAAAGTTTATAATTTTAAGAGTTCTTCAGCATATGTGAATACTTACGGATATCTCTTTGCCCATGCCGATCTGAGTGAGGATGGGCTTCATTCCACTTCCCACCTGCCAGATAATGACTTCAGCTGGCTGATTCTTAAAGGGCCACTCGCGCGCATGGAGCTCGTACCAGATAGTGCTGAAAGATATGACACATGAATGTTAGTGTGTTTGCATGTACTGGTTTCTTTATACTTGTGAGGGACAAATGTTTAAAACTTAATTAAAAATTATTATAATAAAAACCTCTTAAAAGCAACTAAAAAAAGGTTTGAAAATAGGTTAAACAATGTCTTAAAATAAATTTATATAAAATAAAATATAAATACATGAAGATCTTTTAAAAAAAGGAAACTTAATATCTATAAATGAGAGTCTTAGTGTTGTTTCACTCACTTGTGAGGGAAAAATGTCTGAAAATATAGAGACAAATTATATAAATAGATCTTAACTATAATTTGTTTAATTTAAGAAGAACAAAAAGTCAGATGGAACTACTCACAAGTCAATCATGCATAAGCTTTAGTATGCGTGTGTGTGCACAAGGACATGTGAAGAGCGCCACGGGCCTCCCCGAGGGGCCGCAAAACAGCAGTTCAAAAGCTTTAAAGCACTTCTGGTACTCTACATCACTTTGCATTCCGATTTAGTTACAAGTCATTCAAGATAATTAATAAATGACTTTGAGGTGCTGTTGACTGCTGAAAAACACAGTATTCTGCTCTAAAGAGCATGCTCATGTTAAAGTTTACTAAACCACACTTAAGAGCTAATTAACAATCATTAAATGGAGAGCGCCGCTGAAAAGCTCAGTCATCGGAGCTCTGCAATTTAAAACCAAAAGTAAAACGTGGGGCTTGCTGAGATTGGTGAGAAAAACTAACTGAGATGGCTTTTGCAGAACTGAGAGGGAGAATTTGCTTTGAGAATGGCATATGCACCCGATGATACAGTCTTAGGGCTTTAGGCTATGTCCACATTAATTTGGATCTTTTTTTCTGTTTTGGCCCTTTGTGCACAATGTTTTTGCCCACTTTTCCTCTGTAACTATTTACAAAGTCGTCAAGTGTATGATTCCTAGTGTTTTCAAATCTGTTCAGATTTTAAAAGTTGTGTGGTTTATTCCAGCCTTCAGTTCATTTGTAGAAGATGCTCTATACTTCCTTATCTGCCGTACTTTACTGAGACTTTTTCACTGTGATCCAGACACCTGAATCGTCTCCTAAATTTTTTTGAAAATGCACTCATCTACACCAAATCTGGACATCTGCCCAGTTTCTCCATCATTTGATCATCATTTGATGAATTGCCAGTGGCATGATTGCTAGAAAACATGAATAAACATGTCTTTTATAATAAAAATACATTTACCGCCCACAGAAAGCATAAGTCGATAGTGCCGAGCAGATAGTGCTGAACAATGCATACTATAATTAGCCAAATTTACATCGAAAGGATGCATGTTTGTACTGAAAAGAATAACAACGACTTGTGGGTGGTTAGTGAATAAGGCCATTTAATGAATTTGGCACGATTTGTAGCATAACATATTGTAACGTTCATACCTTATATACATATAGGATCATAAAAAGTCCATAAAACAGAATATGAGAGCATTACGTGTTTAAAATATCCCACAGCAGCTGCAAACTCTCTGAACAAGGCACTCGCAGAGAACAACGGAAGTGAAAAAGAAGAGGCAGAAGGGACAATAGGGAGATCTGCTTTGGGGTCACCTCTAGGTAATGTCCCTTTAGTGTGACCAGCTGGACAGCTTGCGTGGGTGCTGTATTTGGCTCCCATAGAGTGACAGTGTGACAGAGCCTCCATATGGAGAGAACAGCTGAGGACGCAATTGTGTTAGGACCCAACAGAGCAGCATTCCTTCATTTCGTCAACCATCCATCCATTCTTTTATTTATTTGGCCCACACACTCACTGCCTCTGGAAAAGCCTGGGTCAGGTAGAAATAAGTACAGATGGAGGTTCAGCTCTGCATGCTGCCTCATGTGAATACAATCTTATTAGTGGATGCTGAGCACTGAGTGAATCAATTTTGGGATAATGTTCATCCTAAACGGGCCATAGCCTATCTAGCTGTTTGTATTATTGTGATTTCATGATTGATTTTACTTTCATACCATTTGATACTATAGATGTATGTTTATATGGTCAGTGTACCAGGTAAAGTGATTGATTTAAATGTTTAAACTAGTTCTGTCAAATGATTAATCGCGATTAATCGCATCCAAAATAAATGTTTTTGTTTACTTAATATATGTGTGTATAATGTGTATATTTATTATGTATATATAAATACATACACATGCATGTATTTAAGAAAAATATGTTTATATGTTCAATATATATATATATATATATATATATATATATATATATATATAATATAAAATGTAAGAATATAAATATATACATGTAAATATTTTCTAAATATTTACTGTATGTTTGTGTATTTATGTGTGCATAATAAATATACACAGCGCACATAAATATATTATGTAAACAAAAACTTTTATTTTGGATGCGATTAATCGATTTTTCTTTTATGCCAAAAATCCTTAGGATATTAAGTAAAGATCCTGTTCCATGAAAAAAATTAGTAAATTTCCTACTGTAAATATATCAAAAATGGTAGTATTGTAACATTATTACAATTTAAAAATAACTGCTTTCTGCTAATTTATTCATCTGATGGCAAAGCTGAATTTTCAGCAGCCACGGTAACAGTCTTATGATCCTACAGAAATCATTCTAATATGCTGATTAGCCGCATGGGGGGTTAACGGTTTGCTAAAAAAAAAAATCACTTTCTTTAAAAAAATAAAATTGCAATATACGTTGCAATATGCAGTATGTTTTAAATACTATACCTAATGAAATGTTTTTATATTTTAGGTTTCCAAAAATGATTAAAATCCCCAAATGCTGTTGCTATAAGGGCACATGAACCGTGGAGAGGAAAAGTCAGGCTTATTTCTGTAAATCAAATGGATTCTGTTCGTCCCCTGAGTGACAAAGGCAGAGAAGCAGTGAGGGGTGAAAACACGGGTGCTGAGAGGGGGGCAGAGAGGGACCCACCCAAAGGCAAAGACGTCAGACTGTTTGGAGAAAGGAAGCTGGTTTTCTGCGGTCTCAGGGGAGAGCTGACGGATGAGCTCAGGAGCGAGATGACATAGCCAGCCGCTTGGGATCCGCAGCTTATCCTTTCTCCTACTGAAGAGAGAGAGACACACTCAGAAGACGATGAAGTTTAAAACATGATCAATCACAACACACAAATCCTTTTTGAGTTTGATTCATTTGTACCACACAAAAGGTCATAAAACAAAACAATTCTGTCCAAGAAATACAGTAGAGGCAAGCAACTATAAATCTCCCATAGTCATAATATCAACATAAAGTCTAATCCACAAATGATATCTCTTTTTGAACTTGTTGTTTCCCCTAGAAAGCAGTGAGTGTTCCTGTGGCTCAGTGGTAGAGCATTGCGTTAGCAGTGCAAACGTATGTGGGTTTGATTCCCAGGGGAGCACATGTTAGGCAAAAAAAATGTGTGCACTGTAAGTCGCTTGGGATAAAAGCATCTGATAAATTTAAATGCAGTGAGAGCAAAGGGAGACTTTTGCTATAATCTCCTCAGACAAATAATATAGAAATCTCACATTCTGTAGTTTTCAAACATTGCTCAGAATTGTCAAAATCTGCAAGCAAAAGTCAAAGATTTCTTTACGAACTAAAAACGTTTATTAGAAATTGTCCTAAATTATCCGAGCAGCACAATTCACTATAATTTTAATAGGTTATGCCTATATTTATTTCTAAATCTGTTTATTTTTACTTTTAAATCCAAAGTTGATACTTGTGACTATATGTTCCACAGAAACTCTACATGTTTTAAAGACTGAATTGGAAGAAACTCACTAGCATCTTTTTTTTTTTTTTTTTTAAGTACACAATGTAGCAGAGTCGGGAACTTGTAAACAGAACTTTGCTTCCCATTGGACCGATTAAAAACCTGTGAACCCTCTACAATGATAAAGTAGTTGCCTCCTTCTCAAGTGTCAGACGTGGATTTAAAAGTAGTATATCACAGACAGACATAGAGCTGTTTCAGCTTGACTGAGTCCCTGATAAAAAGGAATTCGTTCACCCGTGATACTGTAGTATATATATATATAAAAACTCAAATAGTGGGGACAAAATGCACTTTTATTTCTTTATTTTTGTCTTAATTTATTTAACATTTTATTATTAATCAATAATAATATTAGTAATTAATAACTAATATATAATTATTATAATTGTGTTCATTTATAATGTATGTATAATTTATACCATGTAAATTGTATAAATAATATATATTTACAAATATATTTTTATAAGCAACAACCTATGTAATTATGCCGAGTCAGACTTTATTTTAATAAATAAGATCAACCTTTTTGACCTAACATTTTTGACCTAAAGAAAGAAAGAAAGAAAGAAAGAAAGAAAGAAAGAAAGAAAGAAAGATGCATTACAACCACTATTGTCTAAAATCTGGGAAGCCCATCTGACTGCCCAGAGTAAATTTCCAATGACTTCATCTCTCAAAAAGACTCAAACCCACACAAACCCTCATAAACAAACCTTGACATTTGCTGATGCTTCAGTACGAGTGCGTTCACAGCCTCACTAGCCTCTTGTCCCATCTAGATGTTGCCTTACATGGATGCTGCATTTCAAACAGCACCGAATCCCAGAATAATCAGCTCTTATTTCAAAACCCGGCAAGGTCCTGAGTCATAATACATAACCAATGTAAAATCGTGTTATTGAGAGCCAGACTTGTGCCTTACAGATAAACAATTTATAATTATGCTAGAGTCTGCACGTCCCTGATGGCCTGAGAAAAATGTGCCGCTCTCAAATACTATCCCTTCCTCCTGATAACTCCTGATAATAATTCACATGGCTGTGGAGGTGTAGAAGTGGGCTGATCAGAATGGCAATGGTGAGCCAATCCAAGAGACTTGATCATCAATGGCTGCAATGTAAACCTGTCACTGTGGAGACCTCGTCTTTTCCCCAGTAATTACTGCCAACATACATAAACACACTTGTGCGAAATCAGCCTCATAATCAGATGAACCGATGAGTATGAGTGTTTGTAATATCGCTCAATCGGGGGTGTTGATTTACTGCTTGCAATGCCAATGAAAATATTTTCGAAGAGGCGCAACACACGAACACGAATGGGACGAGTTCCAAAACCACATCAGCATCATCACGGTCATCAGCGGTGGCAAACGCTTCATGTTGCCCCAGATAATTTAATCTCATTTTCAGTGGTTTCAAAGCCAAATACTTCGTTAAACATCTTATTACGCAAATAAACATATACAATCAAAACAAAGAAGTTTAATTTCTTAATCAAATTTGTGTTTCAGGGCTGTTGATTGACAAAAGCAAGAACTGAATACTGTTAAGACGATGCTTAAACTCACTAAACCTTTCAAGAACATGCTGTTTGATAAAGTATTGAAGCTAAAGGCTGATGATATCAATTGCCATTTTGTGTCAAACATTATAAAGAGCAATATATAGAATGCATTTCCATTCTGATATTTCAACTTGCAGACAACCCTGTATAATTAACCCTCCTCCTAAACTTAACAAATCACATTTCTGGCTTTATACTGTCAAGCTTTAAAAATGACAAAAAAATAAGGATATGACTTGTGCAATACTTGCAAACTCTTCTTTCTATTGAGCCATGAAAATCTGGTTGGCAAAAGCAACAATATTCATCTATTCATATTTTTCCAGTGCATTGAAATTAGATTGCTAGAGGGAGTTTACACAATAAAAGTTACTGAAGTCCTGTCAAATGCTGGTGTGATTATAACATCTGCTGCTACTTCAACTTACTGAAGCAGTTATTTATCAGAAACCATGAGAACACTGAAGGTGAAACTGGATTTAGCTCTGTGGCCAACACTCTAATAATTACAGGCTGTGGTTTTTAATAAGCACTTATGAAAATCATTAAAGTTATTAATGGCCTGCCACACATATAGTGTGATTTGTACATTTGTCGCTCATCTATGGTGACACTGAGCTCACTCGCACTTTCTATTTCAGCAAGTAAACACCATCCTACCTACACTCAAACTTGTACTTTTAGGGGTACCAACAGCTTGTCACTGGGGCAGTACACTTAAAGGTACATATTTATATCATAATTACCCATAAAATGTGCATAGTAGTACCCTAAGGTTCATACTATATTACAACTCTAAGGTACTAACATGTACCTTTTAGGGATACTACTCCAGCAAAATGCAAAAATCTTTTTTTTTTTTTTTTTCTTTGAGTGTAGATAGTATATTACAACATCACAGGCACACTCCTGAATTGAAGGCATCTTCAAAACATCATGCTGCCTTCCCAATTTTGGCCACTATCTAAGGCAACATCACATGTCCTTCTGAGGAGGTAATCCCAGAATATAATGTCAAGCTAAACAATGTATCCAAAATGAAAATTATTACAAGACATGTTGACTGATTTAACAACAACAAAAATTTTTTTATACAAATAACGTAGTTCAATATAACATACAAACTACTCAAAATTTAGTTTGTGACATGTTTTATGTTTATTGGACTAGAGTATTGCATCACTGGCTTATCAACTAAAACAAGTGTTTAGGAGACTTTCTTTAAAAATAATTTCAGTTAGTGTCAATTAAAAATAGGCATTTTCTACATTAAGAAAGAACATTGTTTCTTGATATTACAGTAAGGTTGAGTAAATGTGTGTTTGTGTGTATTTTGACCTACCTGCCTGCTTGTAGAACACCAGATATTGTGAACAGGCCAAAGTCGGTGATGACCACTTTCCCATTGTCATAAAATACATTCTTGGATTTCATATCTTTGTGAAGGATCCCTTTGGCATGTAGGTAGCCCATGCCCTGAAAAAAAAATAATAATGTTAATGTAATGAGGGCAATTACATGTTTTTGGTCTATTGCTAATTCTATGTCAATTTTTCTGATAGAAACTGATCACAATTTAAAATGTGATTTAAAATAAAGCTCCATGTGTGCTGTGTTATTTGTAGAGCTGCACAATTGGGCCCAAAATTATAGATTATTCATGAATAATCTATAATTAAACAATTAAAATTGTAACATAGTAATTGTTATTGTTGCAAAGTAAACTGAGCTGCTCTGAAACACTAAAAGCACTGAATCATGAGCTCCTAGCTTGTAAAGGAACACAGTGCCACACTTCCCTCTGAAACTCTGGTCTTTGTGATTTGATAATTGTGTTATTTTCAGTTTCATTCTGATTCATCATAAAGCCATAAATCTATATGATCACATGCTGTTTATGTCAAGGAACAGTACATGTACAGGTAGATATGAAGGCTTCCCGACACTGACATGTTTTGCAGAATAATAGCTATGCACATGTGAATCAATTTTAGCTGACATTTAACGAACAGTCTACACATTGACTTCACATCAATTACTCTTACCTTCACCATCTCTTGTGCGATTTGTCTAGTCTTGTTCACGTCGAGAACGACTTTTGCATCTCGAATCACTGAGTAGAGGGTCCTGCCCTTACACAAACTACAGCAGAAGAACAAAAAACACATATGAGGCATCAGCAGCAACCATAACATCAAAATATGTCCAGATATGTTTCAGCTATTTGTGCAGATTGTGGGAAAGAAAGCCCTCCAACTCCCTGACATCTGAGGTCCTACTGTGCCACCTGACAAAGACGTCTGCGTCTTTCCCCGGGCTGCCCTCTTCCTCTATTTATGCATATTCATAACGCTATCAGAGTACGAGGCCCATTTATAGCATCACTCTGGCCTTTTGGCCTTATGCAGTGTTGAACCCTTTGAATGCAGGATGCACAAATGCTGAGCTCTGTATATTTGGAGTCAGTACAGAAATGTGTTGCATACATCAGCGTTTAACACCAATAATGTCAAGACAGACTATTCCAAATAATGACAGCCTCCGATATTCTGCTGCAATTATGTTCTACACACTGCATTTGTGAGCAAAAGCTGAACTTTTATTCCACACTGCAGGGGTGATATGAAAAACAATCAATGCATAATCACACATGACAATGCTAAGACACACAATCAATATTTATTTATTTCCCTTATTTATTTTATGAAAGAGGTCATTTCTAGCAATCGTATCTCAATTTGTTTGTTTGGGCCTGCTGGCTTATGATTAAGGACTATGAATAAAACCATTATGACTTTTGTCTCTGTTAATAGAAATACAATTCACAAAATATTCTCTGAATTGTGCTACTTTTTTAGAGATGTTTACCAGAACTAAAAAAAATACTGAAAAAGTCAGAGCTACATTTAAATATGGGCTTTATTAAATATTATATTATTTGTCTGCACCGATAGCCTCGTGGGCTTTCCTGACCCCATCCTCTCTCTATGTCCCACTTTGCTTCCTATCACCATACTGTCCTATCGCAAATATGCAAAAATGAATCTTATGTAAAAAAAAAAACAAATTACAAAATGATCTATATATATATATATATATATATATATATATATATATATATATATATATATATATATATATATATATATATATATATATATATATATATATATATATATATATATATATAATAATATAATTAATATAATTCAGCAAGGATGCATCATTATATAATTATATAAACTATATTACTATACTCTATGAATTAAATTACATCATTATATAAAACAAAATTATATTTTTATTATATAATAATATAATTAAAAATATCATAATCAAAAATAAATATTATATTATAAAATGAACAGTTAAACACTAAGATGTGTAAGTAATGTATTATTTAATAATACTTTATTAGATCCAAGAAACTAAACACTTATATTCTAGAATAGGAAACTAAAAGTTAGAGCCTCTGTTGAAATCTTTTATTGGCCGTGGCCATGCAGCACAGCATCTTTTTTTGCAGACAAACAAACAGGAAGCACCAATGTGTGTGGCAGGAGGAAGGAAATAATACTGGCCATATTTACAAACCTCTCTGTTTATGGCTTCTGAGAAGTGAAAAAGATTCAGCCACTTACGATTACATTTCTGGTCAAAGACATGTCGTTTTAAATTAGGCTGAAAGCAGCCACTAATGCAAGATATGAGGTCATGCTGATTAGAGAAGATCAGGAAAAGTGGGTCAACTTTAAAATACAGTCATGAAGTACACATTCAGCGTTGTTCAAGCTTGCCTGGTGATGATGGCCAGATGAGGGGGTCTCATACACGCTCCCATGAACAGGACCACGTTCTCATGCCGTGTGTTCCTGTATGCCATCACCTCTCTTTTAAACGCTTTCAGCTGTTCTTCATTGTCTCTTTCGATGTCAATTAGCCGTATTGCCACTTCTCCATGCCAGCGTCCATGGTAGACCTGTCCAAAGCGGCCTTTCCCGATCAGCTCTCCCATCTCCAGCTGCTCCATGGGAATGTCCCACTCCTGCAGGAAGATGCTGGTCTGGCTGGCCTTGCGTGGGAAGTTCCGTGCAGACAGGAGGGAGAGATTCATCTCCTCGAACTCGTCCGCTGAGCCCTCGGCCTCATCATTGCCTTCCTCATTCTGAAAGACAGATAGAACGATAAATATAACTGTAGAACAGCGGATGGATGGATGGATGGATGGATGGATGGATGGACGGATGATGGATGGACGGAAGGATGGATGGATGGATGGATGGATGGATGGACGGATGGATGGATGGACGGATAGATGGATGGATGGATGGATGGATGAATGGACGGATGGATGAACGGATGGATGGATGAATGGATGGATGGATGGATGATGGATGGATGGACGGATAGAACACACCAGCATGTGTTCAGCTTTTAACACATGATGGTGCACATTTGCGATAGAAGCAGGATGACTCACATCAGATGTTGGCTCAACCTCAATTTGTAGCAAAGGACTCACTTTGGTACTGTGAGAAGGGAAACAGAAAACGTGTTTGCTCAGGGAGGGTCATTTACCTCAGCAGAATGAAGTGAAGTTTAATTTTCAAGGACCTACAATCTAATTTGAATCCTTTGTTTACTTTATGCCTTCTGATAGGATCACACACAAAAATTATTGTTCATCTTCATATTTTAGCTTGAACAAAAGCTGTTCTGACAATCTCTGCTCTTAATAAAATAAAGTAAAATAAAGTGTCTAAAATTGAACCTGACACGCTATTGCATGTCTGTGATAAGAAATGTGTTTGTTAATACACTCTGACCCTTATTTTGGTTGAAAAATATGCAAGGACAGGGCTGGAAGAGCTATCAGTCCATTTATGCATACATGCCTGTTAACAATTTTACTCTACAGTTGTCATTGTGGTTGCACCACAAATATTTTTGCTCTAATAATTCTGTAATCTAAAATGCTCATATCTGCCATAAATAGACCAAAGCCTTGGCAATGACATGTCTGTGGCCTTTCACTGGGCATCGCTCTAAATACGCACACAAACACACATACTGTAGTACAGGACAGAACATGACATTTCAGACACATTTTTATATTAATAAACAACGTTAAGTGGTCTTGACATGTCATTATAAGTGACACAAAGGAGATAATTGCACATTTTACAGCATTTGACCTCATCATAACTATATTTTATGCCACTATTTTTTGTATTCAGAATAGACAGATGCTGATTGACATTTGACCTTCAGAGAACATTATTAAGTTAAATAAAACCAAGCTTTTTAGCTAGTTTTAGCTCATGGGCTTACTTATACAGGCTACTTTTGATTTGTTAGTGATCAAATCTTTAGTCCTAGTTCTGATCAATGCATAATCAAAACTTACATAATTGATTTTGTAACTGATAAATAATGATCTACATGCATTTGCACTTTAGTTCCAAACACAGTGAACTCTACATAGACAGACTGATGTCATCATGTTTAAATGCATTCTAAAATGTCAAAACAACATAAACTCACATACACATAAACTAGCACATACTTACCCAGTTTCAGACAGAACAGGGTGTAGAATGACTTGAGGGGCCCTGGTGGGAACCTCGGGGGCCACATCTACAAAGAGAAAGTGAAACAGTAAGTCGCAAGGAAGAGATGAGAGAGAAAATGACAAAATTTGTAAGAGTGTATTTTATAGTTCATTACAACATGCAGGAGTACTGCTGAGAACAACAACTCTGATTCACACCAAAACAGAAGCTGTTTACACACACACAAAAAAAAATGTCCCTGAAAAAAAATCACAGTTGCCACAAAAAATATTAATATATAATAAGAAATGTTACTTCAGTGCCAAATCACCATATTAGAATGATTTCTGAAGGATCATGTGAGATTGAAAACTGAAGTAATGATACACAAAATTCAGCTTTGTATCACAGGAATAAATTCGATTAGATATTAGAAAAAGTTAATAATATATCTCAAGATTACCAATTTTACTGTATTTTTATCTTAAAATCTAACTGACCTCCTACTGAGCTTTTGAACAGTAGTGAGCACTGTACATGCTGTGAGATACATACATACATATATATATATATATATATATATATATATATATATATATATATATATATATATATATACAGTACAGACCAAAAGTTTGGACACACCTTCTCATTCAGAGAGTTTTCTTTATTTTCATGACTATGAAAATTGTAGAGTCACACTGAAGGGATCAAGGGCTATTTGACCAAGAAGGAGAGTAATGGGGTGCTGCGCCAGATGACCTGGCCTCCACAGTCACCGGACCTGAACCCAATCGAGATGGTTTAGGGGTGAGCTGGACCGCAGACAGAAGGCAAAAGGGCCAACAAGTGCTAAGCATCTCTCTGGGAACTCCTTCAAGACTGTTGGAAGACCATTTCAGGTGACTACCTCTTGAAGCTCATCAAGAGAATGCAAAGAGTGTGCAAAGCAGTAATCAAGGCAAAAGGTGGCTACTTTGAAGAACCTAGAATATGACATATTTTCAGTTGTTTCACACTTCTTTGTTATGTATATAATTCCACATGTGTTAATTCATAATTTTGATGCCTTCAGTGTGAATCTTCAATTTTCATAGTCATGAAAATAAAGAAAACTCTTTGAATGAGAAGGTGTGTCCAAACTTTTGGTCTGTACTGTATATATTTTTTACTGCTGTTACAGGCAACAGATTTCCTACATAGCTGTAGGAAATATTTGATGCATGATATAAACATTCCAAAAAACATTGAGCGTCCATTAACTTATTTTTGTAAGCAAGCAACATACTGCACTGTCAGCAACTATCCCTTACATACTACAAAAATACTCTATTGTTAAGAAAGATGATTCTCATTTAACAAAAACTTTACATTAAAACATAAACAAATAGTTTTACCTAATAGACGAAACTGGCCGTGTGCTCCCTTCTGTAAAGTACAAATGTGACTGATCTCAGCAGTTCACCTCTTCATTGGAATAAACCGGCAAACTTTGCATCGATAGCTTTTATTTTAAACTATTAGGCTACCAACACAACATGGCTTTCCTCCCTCCACACGTTCATCAAAAACATGCAGCGAGCTGAGTGCCTCCCACAGAATACAGGCACTTATCAGCCTTTATTTGTCAGCGAGGCGCAGGCGACCTCGTCTTTAAAAGAACCATCATTAGAGAATACAGCATTGCTGGTTAAGAGGCGTCAAGAAGAAGAGCAAAGAAAGCCAGAGGGAGAGGGAGGGGGTTTGTTGCACCTCAAAGAAAAGACGGCATAAAAAATTACATCAAAAAAGTTCGCCTCTGCATGTCGTACTGCATTATGGGTAGGGGTAATGACCAATTATGATACACTTACCAGGAAAGATGAACTCCTGCTTGTATTTGTAGAAATGAGATGCTGAGAAAAGCACAGGAGAGAAGCAGACAAAATTCAATAAAATTCAACACACCCCCAGATGCTTATTGGTCTGTGTTATTGTTCTGCAAAATCCATCACAAAGATACATTTGCCATAGAAATAGTGACTTATAGAATACAGAAGGGTCCAAAAGTCTGAAACTACACTGAAAATCTGAGATTCAACATTTAATAAATAAATCAAATAAAGAGAAATAAACAGAACATATTATGATTTAGAGAAATGTAAAACAAAGAAGTGTTGTGATTTAAATGTTTAATGTTTAAATATTCAAACATTTTGATTTCTGCACTGTTATCACTTATCAAATTTAGGATGTAATGTGAACAAAAATTTTCTTCAACAGGATGTTCTTTGGCTCATTCTTCACACCCTATTTTAATGATCTATGCGCATGGTCTAAAGCGCATGGCGCAGGTGCACTTAGGGCGTTTCCAAATCCACCTTTGCTAGTATAACGACGGGAAAAACGGTCAGCACTCCAGGCAGGTGGTCTAAAAGGGTTGTTCCTATTCTCTTAATGAGTAATGGGTTAGTTTTTGGGCATAACATTCAGAAAACTAATCACAGTCTCATCTCCCATTGCCTTTTTTACACTCGCACCATGGCAGATTCGCTATTTAAACGATGGAATTTTAAGGCGAACATAGAATGAACATGTCTCCAGAGAGCGAACGGATCTGCTTATGCATGGGCAGATATGTAGGCTAATTGTGGTACACACAATGAATAGCCATTATGACATGTATACATTTTTATATTTTTGTAGCCTACACAATAATGTTCTTTTACACTGTAATCCTTTCATTTTTTATATTTTGCCCGTTTGGCTGCCCATCTCTGTGTGTAATAAGCAAAGTGAATGTGCGTTGTGGACCCACCTAGAGCCGCATTTTCTACTAACGCGGTCTTTAAATAACAAAAAAAAAAAATATTGCGCCATTGACTTTAGACTTTGGTCCAGGTTTGAGTTGGTCTGAATTCAGTTCCTCAAAATAGCAACGTGCCAACAATGCACCTGAACACACCTCTTTTTTAGACCAACACGCCCATGGGCGCACAAATGGGTGCAAATGCATTTGCTGTTTAAACAATGTGGTGCAGGACTGGAAACGGAGAACTGCGTTGGGCTGAAACTAGCAAAAACACTTGCGCTACACCTTGCATTCCAAACAGAACTCCAGACCATAATTTGAATGACTGCAAATGCACTAGGAAATTAAAATGGCACAAGTGCAATGATTTAAAACCCTCCTATTAACTTTGGGGTCAATTTGACCCCATTCAATATTTAACGTCTGTAAATACATTATTAAAATTTAGTTTTTTCTTCAGATTTAATGAAAGTGAAAGTGAAAGTGAAAGTGACGTGACATTCAGCCAAGTATGGTGACCCATACTCAGAATTTGTGCTCTGCATTTAACCCATCCGAAATGCACACACACAGAGCAGTGAACACACACACACACACTGTGAGCACACACCCGGAGCAGTGGGCAGCCATTTATGCTGCGGCGCCCGGGGAGCAGTTGGGGGTTCGATGCCTTGCTCAAGGGCACCTAAGTCGTGGTATTGAAGGTGGAGAAAAATGAATTTTCCTAATTTAATGGGAACAACTCTGTAAACATAAAATTAACCTGCAGGTATTTTTTAAATGTCCTGTACACATTTTGTAGCATCGGTGTTCCTTGGGGTCAATTTGACCCCAGGCTCTTTTAGCTGTATAAAACATAAGAAATATAAAAAATTCACACACATTTGTTTTGATTGTTTTATTGAGGTCACTATAACATGTTATAATTATATAATGTTCATTATAATTTTACATATTCAATATTATATAAAAAAAACTTCCCTCTTTTTTAGGGCTCTAACCTAACATAACCGTATCTGAAGTAGTTCACATGACATTGGACATAATTCTCATGATAACTTTGATGTTCCCGTGCCGTAGGGGAGGGGAAAACATCATTTTGCGAGAACTTTGATATTTCCTGTGCCATGGGGAGGGGAAAACCTAATTTTCATGGTTTACCAAACAAAGGGGAGGAGCAAACATTATAAAAGCATAAACAGAAGCATTCTAAACCATTTCTGTGTGCTCTCTATGTTCTCCATCTCTCTCATTTGAAAATGACATCTAAGCAAAGATTTTCTGTCAATGAGATTTTGTCACAGGTTTTTGACAATGAAAGTGACATAGAGGAGAATGTGTCTGAGACCGATGATAATATTGAGGACCCTGATTATGAGGCATCCTCCTCAGATGAGAATGAGACTCCTATTGTTGACCCTCCTGTTGTCTCTCAACCACCCACAAACCCATTACCTTCCAAAAATGAAAAGTTATCATGGTCCTGCTCACCACCTGAACAAGAGGGTAGACTTAGTGCTGCTAATGTCATCAAAATGGTTCCAGGGCCCACTAGATATGCTGTCAGCCATGTCCAAGATATAAAATCAGCATTTCATCTTTTCATCACACCATCAATTGAAAAGAATGTACTTGAAATGACAAACTTAGAGGGTAGGTGTGTTTATAGGGATGGTTGGAAAGACTTTGATGTAACTGACTTGAAAGCCTACATTGGGTTGCTCATTTTGACAGGAGTCTACAAGGCAAAAGGATAAGCAACAGCAACAGCAACAGCCTTTGGAATGCTGACACTGGAAGGGCAAAATGCAATATGCCCCTGAGGGGGCACATCTTGTAGCTTTTGGTCTCTCAACCGAGGTTGCTGAGATCATCCTTCAATCCAGAACTCCCTCCATGAGGAAACTGTACACCTTGAGGTGGAAACCTTTCACCTCCTGGTGCGAAGACTGCCAGCACAACCCAGTTATTTGCCCAGTTGGGACAGTTCTGGAGTTCCTGCAGGGCCTTC
The DNA here is from genome assembly GCF_963082965.1 of Carassius carassius. Classification (NCBI taxonomy): domain Eukaryota; kingdom Metazoa; phylum Chordata; class Actinopteri; order Cypriniformes; family Cyprinidae; genus Carassius; species Carassius carassius. Next base: position 5,898,070 of record NC_081759.1, read on the forward strand.
TCTCTGCAGGTTTGACCCACTCCACCCTGAGGGTCTACGTGATGACCATTACAGTCTACCGTGCCCCTCTTGGTGGCCATTCAGTGGGCAGACACCCTCTGGTTACATGTTTCCTCTGCGGTGCACTGAGGCTGAGGCCTCCGGCCAGAAGAAGTGGTTGATCAGGATGCTATCCTAAAATCTTGAGTTTTCTGATCTCCCCACACCATTGAGAGTCAAGAGTCACTTGAACCGAATTATGGCAGCCTCCAAGGCCTTCTTGTCAGGTGTGTCTATACAGGACATCTGCAATGCAGCTGGACGGTCCACACCCCTCACATTCATCAGATTTTCTTTCTCTTGCCTTATTTGTGCTCTTTTATGGCTCAAAGTCATACTTCCGTCATCCCTGCCAGAGTTTGTTTCATTCCTAGAAGCTTACGCTCGTTCCACCTTACGTTCTTTTATAGCTTCCTGGTCGCTACGTCACCCGCCTATGACGTCACGCCCATTCATGAGACTGATTTCACATACTATTCAGAGCTGATCATGCTGAAGGGCGTTCCCATAGCGTTTCGAACGCAGCGTCTCATTCCCTTCGGGGAACCATGGTTACATACGTAACCTAGGATGTTTTTCTTGGGGTCAAATTGACCCCACACATTATGTATGTTGCAATCCTTGATAACAAAAAAGGACTGTTATGTGTTCCTTGCTGATGTTTTGATTGTGATGATGTTCTGTTTAAATATAAATATTTAAATGTTTAAAATAAAATCCTTCAAAATGTTTGAAATTGTGTTTGTTTTTCCCGGGGTCAAATTGACCCCAAAGATAACTCGTGTTACTATCCTTGATAAAATAAATAGTTTTTCTTTTCAAATGTTATAGATTACAAAAATCTATACTTAGAAATATTATAAAACAAATAAAACACCAAAAATATATATACTTTTCCAATTTTAGGTCAATAAGTAAGATTTTATGGTGATTTGTAAATGTGTCCATAGTCGTGCAATGGGTATTCTGGATGTATAAGGGGTGGGGAGGGGGGTGGTGGGTGGATGTCAACTTAAAAGGCTATTTAAGTAGTCAACAAAGACATAAATTACCTGAGACACAAACCTTAGTAAAAAAAAAAATTCTCTCGCAAAACTTTTGCATTCTTTCGCAAAGATATTTGCGTTCTCTCACAAAACCAGTTGAGTTCGGATAACCTCGTCCTGTTTACTTTACAGCTTGCAGTTCATAAAACGTTTAACGCAGCTTCATGGAGATGATAAAAAAAAGACCAAATATGCTATATTATATATGTATTAAAAATATGTAGCCTAATGTATTATTCATTTAAGCCCAAAATATGAGCTAAATTGCACAATAAGCATTTTCTCTCCCATAGAAAGGATTGCTTTATATGGCTTAGTATATACAGCATATATATATATATATATATATATATATATATATATATATATATATATATATATAGTGGTGTAGATTATGCTAAATAACTCATTAAAACTGATATAATACATCAATGTACTGTACTATGTATGTTTAATACTAAATATCAAAGTCTATTTTATATTCTTTTACTTTAAATATGATGTGATGATGCAACGTAGCCTGCTTGTATCAATTAACATTATAATAATTTGAATTATATCTACATTATCATGCTGTTACATCACAAAGGTTACATACACTATAATAATACATTTGCAGAATCGTTTTTTTTGTAGTTTTGAGACCAGTTGGCCAATGGTAGAAAAAGTGTTTTGTTTATTTTTTCCAAAAAGGCAGAAATACTATAACAAAATAGATATTGACTGTACTGTATATGACACAAATAAAGATCATTAGAGTACAGCACTAAAATGGACCAATTTATACTTTATAAAGTCCTTATATATAATATAAATCATCCCTGTTATTATACAAATCATTATTTCCATTTTTATTTATTTTTTTACCTGAAGCTCAGCCATTTACAAAGAGAGTCTAAAATACACTCAAATGCATTTAGATATTTTCAAATTAAACTGTTTTATTAACCTACAAAAATTATAAACTTACGCTTTGTATTTATTCCATGTGCAGTGCTGAAAATAAAAAAAATGTCAAAAATGCTTAACTTTTTAAAATTGTTTACAAATCTCTCATTATGCTACAGAATATTATCACCAAATCTTGAATTCAGTCTTTTTGTTAAGTCATTTTCTTTAAATTAGCACAGGGTTTTTTTTTTTTTTTTTAGACTTACTGAACATAGGCCTAATCAATCTGAGCCTATTGTATGTGCACTATTTTAAAACTAATTAAAAAAAAAGAAAAATTCACTCAAAAACTAAGCTCTATTTAAAAATAAAAAGAATAAAAAACAAGCTAATAGGAAGAAAATGTGATAAAAGGATTAAATCTAATATTTGGTAATAATACAGCTCAAAAAAAGAGATTTATAAGCAAATTGCGTTATAAGGTGTAATAATTATCATTTTTGTGTATGTGAAGATACCATGTTTGAGCAAATCAGTAGATGTTAGTCCAATGTGATAAAATTAACAAGCATTTTTAGCAAAACAAATAAAATATCTCTGGGCCAAGAGCATTAAGCAATTATTATTTTAAATTCTGTGGAAAAGATTCTGTGTGATCATTAAATTAGGCACACGTTTACAGAGTTAACAACAAAGTATAACCATATGTTTTGGGTCGGTACCTGTAAGGCTGGACTGTTTCTGCTGTCTGGAGCTCTGTGGGGAAGGGTGCAGAGGAGATGGGGGTGTCGCGCTGGGCGGCAGAGGGGGAGCAGGAGACGACGGGGTGGAGGAGGTGGTGGAGGAGGGGTTACTGCTGGAGTCGGGCTGATACGGCACAGGGATATGGTCCTGAAGCAGAGACAGACAGACTTTTGGTAACACTCAAAAACACTCCCTACTCTCTGCTCACCAGTAAACCCACTTCATTCTCACGGTCAGTTAAAGATTAATCAAAAACCAGGGTTGAGACGGCTGTAGACCTGACCTCCCATGGGCTGAAAACTGGACAGCCGTGCTACGTTTGAAAACTTTGTGTTAGAAAGAGGAGCATATCATTAGCCAGCAATGTTGTCATAAAGCATGATGTATTTGTATTTGAGAAGACAACAGAAAGCCAAAAAAAGTCACTCTATTCTCTGCCAGTGATTAAAAGGCTTTTTGACTTCTATTTTTGCTGCTCAAGTGTCACAAATTGAGTCTGATGTTTTGGGGAAAACAAAAGTTATCAAATATAATGCAATATAAAACCAACTGAAACCAAACCATGGATGGTACAACGGTAATACCCACTCTCTCAAGAAAGAAACTTGTAGTCTTGAGCGCATATGGAGAAAAACTAACTTGGAAGTTTTTAGAATTGTGTGGAAAGTATGTCCAGCTATAGACAGTGCCTAAAAACTGCCAGGGCCAAGCATATCCACAAACTCATAGAAAATAACTAAAACAATTCAAGGTTTTTATTTAGCACAGTGGCTAGATTAACAAATAACCAGACAACTAGTCCCTAGTGAACTAGAAAATTAAAGACCCATTTCAAATCTTCCATTTATGTCTAAAATTATGGAAAAAGTTATGTCTGCTCCTTCTTGCAAAAAAATGATCTCTATGAAGAATTTCTTAGTGCTGCTTTCAACGCTATAGATCATGACATACTCATAGATTGATTACAAAATTATACAGGTATTTAAGGGCAGGCTTTAAGATCGTTTAGATCCTACCAGTCAGATCATTACCACTTTGTTTATTTAAATAGGGAGTCATCTCAATTATCACCAGTAAAATATGGAGTGCCACAAGGATCTGTCCTAGGTCCTCTGCTATTTTCAATATACATGGTAATATTATTAGAAAATACGGGATTAGTTTCCATTGTTATGCTGATGAAACTCAACTATACATCTCAATGAGATATATGAAACTTCTAAATTATCTAAACTAACAGAGTGTGTTAAAAATGTAAAAGAAACATCTTAGAAACACTTAGAAACACTGCCAAGCTACGAAACATGTTACTTGTTTCTGATGCAGAAAAGCTAGTTCATTCATTCATGACCTTTAGACTGGACTACTGTAAAGCACTGCTAGCTGGTTGTCCTGCATCTTCAATAAACAAGCTACAGGTAGTCCAAAATGCAGTGGCTAGAGTCCTTTCCAGGTCAAGAAAATGTGATCATACTACTCCAATTTACAGTCTCTGCACTAGCTACCTATTAAGTTCCATATCAGTTACAAAATAGTATTACTCACCTACAAGCCCTTTAATGGTTTAGCTCGTGCGTACTTAACTGGTCTTCTACCATGCTACAATCCATCACACTCCCTAAGGTCACAAAACTCTAGACTTTTGGTAGTACCTAGGATAGCGAAGTCCACTAAAAGAGGTAGAGCTTTTTCGCATTTGGCTCCCAAACTCTGGAATAGCCTTCCTGATAACATTCAGGGTTCAGACACCCTCTTTTTGACCAAGCATTCAAATAATGCTTGTCATAATCTTGGTATGCAGTTATATCTGATCAAATGCACACTACTATTATTTAGCTTGGGTCAAACAAATACATTTTACTTGGTTGAAACAGCAGCTATGCTAATTATGTCTCTATTTGTTTCTCTGTTTTTGCCATGGGATTGACATCCAGTGACAACTAGGATTTACACGCTTCAGTCTGGATCCAGAACACCTGAGAAGAGATGATGCAAACCCCTCAGAGGACCTCAGATGATGCCAACTCTGAAACAACATACAGAACTACCAAACTAAAAAAAATAAAAAATAAAATAAAAATAAAAAAACATAAATTAAATTAAAATATCAAAGACTTCTATACATTAATACAATTTTTACAAGTCAGACCATTTATTATACATTTTTGAGTTGTATATTAATCACTTTTCTTTTATGTCAATTTTATGTTTTATGATATTTTATGTCTGTTTTAATTTTATTATTTTAGCATATCAAGTTAAACTAAATTAAAATGAGAAATGTTGGCAACTAGCTAGTTTTTATATTTCTTTTTATTTCAATAAACATATTATAACACATAATAAGTAACCAGATTTTTTACTTATGGTACTTTATTCAAGGTCACAATTATTCAACAAATTCACACCGTTGATAGATAGATTGGAGACTAATTATCAAACACATTGTAACAGCAAATCCTTTTTTTAGTTACATCTAACCAAGTGGTCTAAAGGGGATTTTTAGTGGATTTATGAAGTCAGGTCCATTCACACGAGTTCTAGCAGAGTTTATGCCATCATGAAATGCGTGCTCACTCACACACACAGAACGTGTTTTTGCATTTAAAAACAGCTAGATGTAGCACAGTGGAATGGAATTGAATGTAAGGATTCCCAGACATGATTTTTAAAAGTAGACTTGACATGGCGTGTTAAAAATGTCATACTCATCCTGTCGTGCATTGGTTTCCAATAAACATATAAGAAAACCACGAGTGGCAAAAATTACAGGAAGGCTGTTTAATGTTGGTCTGCAAAAAAAAAATAAAAAAAATAGCTTTTCATGCCAAGATGTTTGAATAAAAAGTGAAAGCAAACAAGTTCTTGTAAAGTTTACAAGAAGGATTTGTAATGCCAATCTGCCTGAGATAGTAATAATGTTGACCATGGAGGGATGTAACAGGTTTGAGTTGTGTTTGTTCAGACGTAATGGAAGGTAACTAATCTTACCTTGTTGATTTTGTTGGTCTTGGGGAGAGTCTGGCTAATGTGGAGGTCTGAGTACCTGAGGGGGTTGTTTATGTCACATGGTACCGACTCGGTCCTGACGAGCTGACGAGCTGAGAGAGAGAGCGAGAGAAACAGCATAGTATCCACGGTAACAGGAGGCAGTTGTCACGGTAACAGAAAAACTCGGAAAAGTCTTGTCGCATTTTAATGGAGGAGCCACTAAACCATATATTATGTACAGTATATATCACAAATATCTCATATATGACAAATTCGACAGCAACGACTAGGTTGTGTAGAATATCATTGTTCACTTTTCCAGCAAAGAAAAACAAATCTTTGTGTATTTCATATGCATAAAAGCGTTAAATTCAATTTGCAAGTAGTAATTTATCACAACTCAATACATATAATTTCCTAAAGCTAGTATAATTTCCTATCAGACCAATTCTGAAAGTGCTTCACATTAAATCAACCTAATAAAATTGGCTAGACATTTATCCTACATAATACTTTTTGTAATATACCATACACAACAGTTCAAAAGACTGGGATCAGTGTTTTTTTATTATTATTATTATTATTATTGTTTTTTTTTAATAATTATTTTAATTCAGTCAGGCCACATAAAATTGTTGAAAAGTGACAGCCAAGACATTTAAAATGTAAAAAAACTTGAACTTGAACTTTTTTCATTTATCACAGTCTTGAAAAAAGTATTTTTTTTTTACAAATTTTAAGCATAACTGTTTTCAACATTAATAACAGGAAATGCTTGAGCAGCAAATCTACATATTAGAATGATTTCTTAGGGATCATGTGAAACTGAAGACTGGAGAAATATTATCATGAAAATTGCAGCATTGCATCAGCATTATAAATTCATTATAAAACCTTTGAATGGTTGTATACATTTATTTTCATATGACATATCAAACCATTCCAGGGAAAGATGTAATGTATGAAATAGATAATACTGTGTTTGAGGAGCATGAACCTGCTCCCTTACCTTGAGATGTTACTTGATCTGCAATATGAGAAATGAAGGAAAGATGAAGTGGTGAAAACAGAAAAAGAAATCAAGGATAAGATGAGTGCAGACTAAAGATTATAATGCTTAACAAAGAACAAGACAAACTGTTTAGTACATTTATGCAAAGCAGATGTGAAGCCACTAACAATGACAGTTTAAAAAAAATACATTCATTTCCCTTTAAACACATTCTCTTGTTCGGAAAAACCAATTTTCAAAACACAATGTTTTATGAATAAGATAAAGCATGTACTGTAAATATGTTCAATTGAATATAAAGGAATTATAAGGTTGAAAAAATGCTATGTATAAGAACACTGCTGTGTCAGAAATCATATTTGAACCATAATTAATAAGCTGCCTTGTGTAGTACTTTCATGGAATAAAAAAAAAGAGAGAGAGAAACCATAAAAGTTGAAATACCTCTTAATGTGTCCCTACCTCCTCTGTGGTATATGAGTACAAGACAGGGTGGTGCTTCTTTGGTGCATTTGTTGTGGCACTTCAATCTGACAAAAGAAAGCATGACAGAAATGTTTATTAGTTTGCTCTTGTAAAAGTAAATAATTTAATATTCAAAACGAACACTTAATATGCAGCCATTATTTTGAGGGTGTCAAAAGCCAGCAAGTATCTTAGTAACAAGATGCCATAGTCAAGGGTGGTAGAGTGGAAGCTATTAGGCAGGTAATTTATTCAAATAATCTTTTAATGATAATGGTAATTATGCTCAATTTGAAAGTTCAGACACTACTGCAGGCATTAAGTGTCTAGCACTGAATTCTAAAGAGGCTGTGATGCAAACAAAAACATCAAATCACATCTTTACAAAGCTGAAATGTTAGGAATTTTCATTTTCAGAGATTTGAGTTGTTATAAGAGATGGTTAAAGAAATGATCACAGATAGTGGAGTGTGTATTTAACATTTGACATTTACAGTACATGCTGTGATTCAGCCTGTAATTTCAGCATCAGACAGAATTACAAAAATAAAGATGATCTTTTGATCTTTAAAGAAACTTAAGTGGTGTTTGTTGATGCAAAACGCATCACAATGATTGCTAAAAGTTCTTTATATACATGATTATGTATTATTTTATGTATTATATATCAAAGTTTTTTGCCCTAGTTATTATTTATCTCATGCAGTAATTTAGTCTTTCATCTCATAATTTAGACTTTTTCTCTGTTGTTTTGTTTGAACTGTTTGACTTTTTCTCATAATTGTTCTTGTATCATAAATGTAAACATTATTTCATATTTCATTTTAACTTTTATATAATTATAACTTACTATATAGTTATTTTGTGTCATAATTTCAACTTTTTTATTAGCACCATATAATTTCAGCTTTTTATCTCATAATTATGTCTTTGTTTCTGATAATTTCAATGTTTTATCTCATAATTATGACTGCACGATTATTTAAAAATTTTGTCATAATTTTAACTTTTTTATAATTGGTTTATATTATATTCTCAACTTTTTAATCTCAGAATTATGACTACATAATCATTTCAAACTTTTTTCATAATTGTCATAATTTAAACTTTTTATTTCATAATTATGACTTAGTATCTTATAATTTCTACATTTTATCTCATAATTATGACTACATAAACATTTTAACTTTTTGTCATAATTTCAACTGTTATAATTGTTTTATAAAATAATTGTAACTTTTATATCATACTTAGTACCTCTTGATTTTAATATGTTATCTCATAATTATGACTATATTATAGCTCAACTTCTTGTCATAACCCTTTTTGTCATAATTTCAACTTTTTGTTATAATGGTTTTACATTATATATTTAACTTCTTATCTCAATTATGACTTAGTATCTTTTAATTTAAACAATATATTATAATAATTATGACAACATAATCATTTCAACCTTTTGACATACTGTAGTTGTTTGTCATGTTTTTTTGTCAAAAACTTTGTATCTCATAATTCTGACTACATAATTATTTCAACATCTTTTTGTCATAATTTAAACTTTTTTATATCTGCTTCATATTATCATTTAAACTTTTTCTTTCAAAATTATGACTTAGTATCTCATAATTTCACTTTTCATGTCATATTATCATTTATAAAACCGCAGTTTTCTTATGTGGCAGAAATGGGTTTCCATATGAAAGTTTTAGCCCTTACTTGCAGTTTTTGCATTTTAAGCCGAACAGCATTCCTTTCCCACACACGATACATGTCTGTGACATCCAGTACTTCGTGGAAAACCTGCACAAGCACAAATAAGTAGTGTGATTTATTATTGAGCCTTTTTGAGACATTTTCCAAGGAAAAAAACATTCTAATTTTATCCATTTATTAAATGCATGAGGCCATATGGGTTTGTTTCGCTTCATTGTCAAATTATCAGCAGATGGTTCTGACCTTTTGACAGCCACTCCTAAACTCTTCAGATGAAAGAGCGAATGTGTCACAACAGCGATCACATTTGCCAAGTAACCTTTTCATCGAGACAGATATGTGCAGCGTATGCCCAAAGATAGGCACTTTGGCAGTAATTCTCAATTTAGAGCAATTTAATTGTAACCAAGTATCTCTTTTAATATCTCCTTTGTGCTCAACTGCACTTCTGCATAAATACATGAGAGGATAAAGGCCATACGGACACATCAGCAATTGTTTAGTAGAACTGTATGGAAGGTGCTCTATTTATTCTTCATCTTCTATCTCTAGCTCTTTTTGTTTACACATAGTCATATTTGCCGTTCTCCACAATGAAAGAGCCATTCAAATCTCCTGCAATAGAGTTCCTCTGAAGGGTCACTGTGCATTTGCCAATCTATTTCTCTGATATGAACAGAAGCTGACAGTTAATAGAATATGACTAATGGGCTCTGACAGTGTCAAAGTGTCTTCATTAGATTGAAGCCATACTGTCTCATAAAAGTGGAGGCTGGCTTTAGTACGCAGCTCACATCACCATAGCCAGTTTGAAGTTGATATGAGCGTTTCAATTTTTTGGATCTGTTTATCTGCTTGCGTTTTGAAACTGGCAGTTGTCCATCTATGATGACATGTAGACGTCGATTTCCACATCTAAAGTACTAGGAAAATTAGCCTTGGTGAACTTTGCATATGTTTTGATGGCTAAGCTACACTATCCTCTCATTAAAAACCCTGTTAACTTTGATCACAAAAGCACAGTTTTTCGTGGTCTACGTACAAATGCTGGCTCTTTGTTTGACTTGGGATTGGTGGTATTTGGGGTTAACAGATTTGAGCAGGCATGACTGGAGATCCACAACCACACGAGTTAATTGGCTTGACATTTTGTAACCACTACCACACATTCACATCTGCACAATACTTACCTGTGTTTTATGGAGTTGCCGAGGTCTCTGCGAGGTATTTGAGGAGACCAGCGAGGAACAGACAGAGTATCTGGAACAGAAAGGTGATTGGGTCAGACACAGGAATACAGGATTAACGCTTGTAAACAAAGAATTAAAACATCAAACAACTATTATAAACCTTAAAATCAGTTTCATTAAGAGGATAAAAGAAGTATTAGAAATCCTGGATGAGCTAAAGTGCTTATAAAAAAGCAACAAGATAAAAGAAGCCATACATATGATTTTACCATAGTTAAGAGGTTTTCTATAATGAAACATTTTTAATAAGTTGTTTTAAATATAAATATTTAAATATTGTAATACATTTATACAATCATTAGTGTCAGATTTTTTAAAAAGAAATTAATATTGTTGTTATTATTTTTAGCTTTTATTCATTTTTATTTTAAGAATGCATTAAATAGATCAAATGTGACAGTAAAGACAATTATACAAGATATTTCCTAAATATTTCTATTTGAAATAAATACTGTTTTTCTATTCATCCTGAAAATTTTTTTTATCACTGTTTACATAAGAATCATTTGCAACACAACTGTGTTCAGCATTGTGAAGATTTTTAAATTACATTTCAAAATATATTAAAATAATTAGAGTTATTTCAAACTGTAATAATTTAACAATATGACTTTCTTACTGTATTTTTAATCAAATAGAAGAGAGACTTCCAAAAACATTCAAAAAAACGAATGAATGGTAGTGACTTCATTATAATTTTATTAGAAAAAAACACTATATTAGTGCTGTCAAACGATTAATAGCATCCAAAATAAAATAAAAATTGTTTACATAATATATGTGTGTGTGTAGTATATATTTATTATGTATATATAAATACACACACCTGCATGTATATATTTAAGAAACATATATTTATATATTAAATAATATAGAAATATAGAAGTAAATATATATACATGTAAATACACGTAATTATTTTCAAAATATATTTTATTATAAAATAAATATGTATACACAGTACACACACATATATTACATAAACAAAAACTTTTATTTTGGATGCGATTCATCGTGATTGATCACTTGACAGCACTATGTAATAAATAAATACTTAAAATATAAATCCTTAAAGATTTGAATCAAAAAGAAGATGAATTAAATAGAATTTGAAGAATTGAAATATGATGTCTTCTGTCATCACTCAAATGGACAAGATCTGATAAAACCTAAATGGAGACTTGTAAGACAATAATCGCATTTGCTTCCCACAGCAATGTTAGTTCGAAAGGCCATTCATCAAATTGTCTACGCTCAATTATACTCCATTTGTTTATGATTATGAGATATGAAGACAAGCACACATGCACATGTACACACACACTCACAATAATCTGCACTGCCTTATTCTTAAAGCTTTAAATACTGTATGAAAATATATGAGGAGCCTTGCATTCATAACCTGCCTCAGTCTGCCTTTGATTGCATCCACTTATAGTATATATTCACTTGAGATTCCTGATGACTGCCTCTGTCAGTGTGCATTGCCTGATGCTTATATCAAATATGGATGTGAGTGTATCTCTATTGTGACCTCAGCATTCTGCTCGGCTAGTTCTTTCAGGTGGATCAGGATGAACAGGGAGTTCCAAATTAGATCAGTGCTTTGATATGATCTTTGTTCTGGGGTGCCGGACAACTTCTGAATCATGATCTTGAGGGGAAAAACAACATAAATGTATGAGTGTTTTTCCGACTATGTGCACTTTAATGGCCCAGGGGTTGATTTTTATCAAAACTTACAGACAAGTTTAAACTTTTAATTATGTGACGCTTATTTTACTCATGCTCCAGACCCAGACTTTCAATCTTTGTGTATAAAAAATATACATTATACAATATCATATTTTAGATATCTAGTATCGTCTGAAACGTGTTTTCATTATAGGATAAAAGAAAATAATAAAAAAGGTCATTATGAGTTTTTAATTCACAATTTGGATATTTTTTTACTCACAATTTAGTTTTTATGTAAATAATTGTGAGTTTATATCTGATAATTTACACTTTTTTTGAGAATTGTGAGATATAAACTCGCAATTCTGAGACAAACTCAAAATAGTGAGATGCATATTATGAGATAAAAATGGTCAGTTACATTTTCTATGTTTTATTCCATGGTAGAAACAGAAAAAAAACTCAGAATTCAGATATAAAAAAGTAAATATTGTGATACATAAATTCAGAATTCAAAGAAAAGTCGGAATTTTCCATTTATATTAAATTGTAACTGTGACTTTTTTTGTCTCGCAGTTTAGACTTTTGTTCTCTTGCAATTCTGAGAAAATTTAAATTAAGGGCCCTATTTTAACGATCTAAACGCAAAGTGTAAAGCGAATTTTAACGACGGAAAAATGGTTGGCGAGCCCGGGCGCATGGTCTAAACAGGTTTTCTCTATTCTATAAAACTATTCTCTTAATGAGTGATGGGTGTTTTTTGGGTGTAATGTGCAATAAACCAATCAGAGTCTCATCTTCCATTCCCTTTAAGAGCCAGTTGCGCTCGTGCAGCAATGCGCCTGAACACACCTCTTTTTTAGACCAGCACGCTTATGAGCGCAAAAATGAGAGCAAATGCATTTGCTAATTAAATGAAGTGGCACTGGACGGTAAAAAGCGAATGGCGCCGGACTGAAACTAGCAAACAAACTTGCGCTGCGCCTTGCATCGCATTGCACCAGGTGTATGATAGGACTCTAAAAGTCTAATTTGTGAGACAAAAAGTCACAATTACTTTTTTAATGTTTATTCACAGCAATTTTTACACAAATTATAAAATTATGGCTGGAATTTTGCCCCGCATAAAAACTAGTCAAAAATGTGTTTAAAATGTAATTTCCACCACATACCTCCATCAAGCACAAAGCATAATCTTTAGTGGAGAAATAAATAACATTGCAGTGGAAGGTTGATTAACAAACTCTCAATTTTACTACTGAAAAGTCACTCTAGTTTTCTAGAAGCTGTACCTTTAAAACGCTTATTTTACTCAAAATGTTATCATTACCACACATAGGAAACACCATATTTAAGTTACTGTGAATAAAAACAAGACAATCTGTTTAATGTCATACTGTTGTTCATATGGGTGACAATCGTTCACACTTTTCCACAAATTTACAGTGCTCAAAAATGATATAGATATAGCCTAAGCACAATGTATTAAACAGACTGTACTTCTATTCTTCAAAGACTGTTTTTCACTAATGTACAAATATGTGTATCTTTTTAATGCAGCTGGAATTATTCAATTATATGATATGGAAGCATATGGGTAGCAATATTCAATTTGGGATGTAATATGCAAAATGACAATGCAATATGTAAAATGACAATGCATTTCTGTATTTACATTTACATTTTTCAATACATTTGTGCAATGTTTGGTGCAAAATGAAAATTAAATTACATAATTTTCATTTGCCATTTCATACACCAGTTTTAATATGTAAAATGAATACTAATTTTAACGCTTTATAAGTTGCAAAATTAAAATTAAAATGTATTACAGAAATGATTAGATATGTCTAACATGTTCAAGCAAAAACTGTGGCAAAATTATCATTTAAATGCTATTTTTCTTAAATGCATTAACACTCACAGTCAAGACACTTACGATTGCATTTTCATTCAATGTCCCGCAATGAATGTAGCAAAATTCAATGTGCACATTGAAAATGCATTCCGAGCCGATCACGTCTCCGCCCCCTCGCACCATGTCAATCACTGCGTGAACAAGGCGGGGCTTGCAGAAGGTCAGAGACTCAAATCTCAAGAAGAGGATTTAAGTGAGAGAACATGGACAAGACAGTTGGCCCGTGTACGTTTTGATCATTTCGGTTTATGGCTTCAATACTTCATTCGCACTTGTGGGCAGAGCTGAAACGCTGCTTTCATCTGATTGGTCGAATCGCTCCACCTTCAGCTCGGTCTTTTCATTCTTTCAGGCAGAATAAGAGTCAGTGTGAGTGAAGCACTTATTGTCTGAAACCACCGCTCACTGTTAATTAGCATAATATTTGAATCAGATGTAGCTTGGCACATAATTCGTGCTGCTGAGACCTGCAAGAGACCCCGTTAAATTATTTATAGGTTGTATATACTGTATTGTATAAATATTGTCCCACTGATAAAAACAGTGTGAATAGTTCTGTCTCCTTGGATAACAGTGAAGTGGAAATAAATATAGTTAAATTTATGAAATAAAATTAAATAGGATTTTTCGGGAAGGTAAGTCTGGCCAGTTATACAGCAACACGAGTCAGACAAGTCTGAAGATCTGAGCTGAATTTGGTGAAACATTAAAGTTCTAGTCTGTGTCAATTACGCTCATAATAAATAATAATAATAATGTTACCCGTATTTTTCAGTATAAGTTGCATCAGTCCAAAAATACGTCATGACAAGGAAAAAAACATATATAAGTCGCACTGGACTATTAAGTCGCATTTATCCAGAACCAAGAGAAAACATTACCGTCTACATCCGCGGGCTGGCGCTCTGGGGTAGGCTACAGGAGCACTGAGCAGCATAGAGCTAATTTTACTATTTTTATTTAGAAATGTAACTATATTAATTTTTACAATTATTTATTAATGTCACACACACATACCTAGTGCCTTATGACTTAAAAGATGAGAGTGGTAAATGTTACAGACATGGAACTGTTCAGTCTATTATTGAATTTTATTTCCACTTCACTTTTATCCAAAGAGAGAGAACTATTTGCACTGTATTTATCAGTGGGACAATATTCATACAATACTACAACCTAGAAATAATTTGCAGGTCTCAGCAGCACGAATTATGTGGCCAGCATCATCTGATTCAAATATTATGCTAATTAACAGTGAGCGGTGGTTTCAGACATTACAGTGCTTCACTCGCAGTGGCTCTTATTCTGCCTGAAAGAATGAAAAGACCGAGCTGAAGGTGGAATGATTCGACCAATCAGATGAAAGCAGCGTTTCAGCTCCGCCCACAAGTGCGAATGAAGTATTGAAGCCATAAACCGAAATGATCAAAACGTACACGGGCCAACTGTCTTGTCCATGTTCTCTGACTTGAATCCTCTTCTTGAGATTTGAGTCTCTTGACCTTCTGCAAGCCCCGCCTTGTTCACGCAGTGATTGACATGGCGGGAGGGGGCGGAGACGTGATCGGCTCGGAATGCATTTTCAATGTCCACATTGAATTTTGCTACATTCATTGCGGGGCACTGAATGAAAATGCAATCGTAAGTGTCTTGAATGTGAGTGTTAATGCATTTAAGAAAAATAGCATTTAAATTATAATTTTGCCACAGTTTTTGCTTGAACATATTATACATATCTAATCATTTCTGTAATACATTTTCATTTTAATTTTGCAACTTATAAAGCGTTAAGATTAGTATTCATTTTACATATTAAAACTGGTGTATGAAATTATGTAATTATGTAATTTAATTTTCATTTTCATTTTGCACCAAACGTTGCACAAATGTATTGGAAAATGTAAATGTAAATACAGAAATGCCTTGTCATTTTACATATTGCATTGTCATTTTGCATATTACATCCCAAATTGAATATTGCTACCCATATGCTTCCATAATATGAATGTACACACTTGCACATTAAAAATCCTCAGTGTACAAAGCAAAGAGCCCTTCATTAATGTTTTTTGTACATTATTTCAATGATATCTTCAGTGCTCAGACAACGAAGACAAATGCTATTTTTACATCAGCAAAGTAATTCTGCTCATGCTAAGAAGCTCTTCTAAGAAATAAACATACTGGAAATATAGAAGCAATTTCATTATAAAAACAGAAGCTGGCCTCACTATTGATAACCCCGAAATAAACTTAAATTACACTTTCAGTTTTGATTGTACAGATAAGAGCAATACATCAATTGAATCTGTAAAGGGTCTACTTTTTTTGAATACAGACACAATAACAACAAAACTTTGTACACTCATAAAATAAAAATAACAAACGAGGTGTGCTGTCTGGAGCCTTTGTCTGTGCTGATCTTCATTTAGAAATGCTTCATTAAAATGAACTGTAACTCCGTGAATACTCAAAGTAGAGACATGAGAGATATATCTATAGAAAGCTTGATATGTCTACTTTTTAAATGAACAAGTGCTGTCGAAAACAAATATTCTGTCATAAAGTAATCCATATGAAAACAATGTAATGTCCAGTCTTTCACGTCTCCCTTCATTATATCTAATACGACCACACCAAAACAGAAAACAATGCAGTGAGACTGTTCTTCAAGTTTTTTTATTTTACTGTTTGCTTCGCGATGAGAGGAATAAGACATAATTCACCCCAAAAAGATGTGATGAGGATTACCTCAGGATTTGAGATTTGGATTTCCTCATGAAAAAAAGAAAAAGAATGAAGCACTTTATTCAGATCATAAACATGAGTAAGTCTCTTTTTATTTATGTATATACTTGTACTAGTTTTCACATAACGTGTAAACATTTTACTAGTTAGACTTTTTCCAAACTATAATTCCTGACTAAATGTATAATCAAGTGAATTATTATGAAGTTTCAATAACAATATACACTACTATACCATTCAAAAGCTTGATGTAAATAATATAAATGTAATAAATAAATGTGACTGTAACAAATTTAACAAACAATGCTGTTCTTTCAGTTTATCCAAAAAAAAACTGACAAAAATAATCTCAGCTCTTTTCCACATTAATAATAATAATAATAACAATAAATGTTGTTGTTGTTGTTGTTGTTTTGTTTTTTGTTTTGTTGAAAATCAGTGTGTGACTGGAGGAATGATGCTAAAAATTCAGCTTTGAAAGTCAGCTTTGATTGTTCCTAATAAATCAAAGATGTGCAAGTCAACTTGTGTTGTTACTGTTAAAACTATTAAAAACATTTTTGTTAAATGACATACAGGTGAAATAAAAAAATTCTAAATATTGAATGAAACTTACTGAAATAAAATGTTTAAATAGCCTACAAAAATTACTATAACTAAAACTAAATAGAAATATGAAACCCCCAAAAACTAATAAAAAAGACAAAAGCCCAGTTTACTAAAACTTAAAATGAAATTCAAATGAAAACTGAAAATATAAAAACAAAAGCTATATTTATAATACAATAATAGCATTGAAATAATACTAAAATAACACTGATGTCAATATAAATAAATTCATTTTGATTAAAAATGATACAAATTATTTAAAATTAATTAAAGCATGTTATATTATTATGTAAAAATAAATGTTTTAAAAAGGAGCTATGTGGAGGTTTTTACTTAAAAAAAAATCTTTAAGATAGAGTTTTCATTTGTACATGTATGAGCCAACCATGATGTAAAAAAAAGAATGACACCTCGACTGTCCACCACGGTTGCCTCTATCAGCCTGTAGGCTCAATTGTGTGTGGAGGAGTAGGGCCCGAATTGGCGCAAAAATTCACAAAATGTGACGTCATGCGCGTTCTCGTCTACTTGGGCTTACAACCGTACGGCATGCCAGCCATTATAGTAAGCAGCGGCAATAGTGTTTTCAAATGGACTCTGCAGATGGAAAGAAGCGACCAGCCTCCAGCACAATTCAGACACCCACGGACACTCCTCGTAAAAAAAAAAAAAAAAAAGAGCGTGCGCACTGAGAACGAGCATGAGACTGGCTGCAGTTCCTCTAACGGCCACTGGTGTCAGTAACGGTTAGAAATTTCGGAACCTACGCAATGCTCCTTTAAACATCACAGCAGTGATCATTTTAAACAAAAGCCTTGCTTGCCTGTTTCTATGGTTACCAATCAAACTATGACAAAAAAAAAACAGAAACTAACCTTATTTACTATAATAATCAAATACATTTGTAAGGAATCCACTAAAACAAAAGCTAACAGAAAAATTATCCAACAACTGACAAAAGACTTCAGCATAAGCTACAAGGACTGTATCGATTATAGAATGATTACTATATTTCTATACCATGGTATTTACATGGTACTTAAATGTAAATCAAATCCTTTCATTCTATGAAGAAATGGAGCAGTCGTTCATTAGACTTGAGTAGGGCTAACGTTTCCTGACAAACTCACATCATCTCACAGCAGGTGGATGTTTTATCCGCAGGCACACAAACAGACCTACTTACTTGTGAATACAAACTAGCATCACTACAGAGCAGGTGAATGTGTGTTTATTGGTGCATCTAAAACTACCAGAGGCAGATGTCTAATTTCCAGAAAAACTTTAATATGTTTCTGATTTCCCTTTTTAAACCAACACGCAGTCATTAAAAATCACCATGTTGACTCAATCGCTCAATTAACTATCAAATTTAGACATGACAAGACAAGCTTCAGTTTGTTCATGCCAGATGAAGCAACAGTTGGTCAATTGTCAAGATCGACCAATCACATGCCAGTTTTAGTGATATAAATAATACCATAGGCTTATAGGCCACCATATCTTACAAACAGACAGACTAAACCAAATGGTTTGTTAAACAATGACTAACATAGTGATTCGCCTCCAAGTCTTTTTTGTAGGGCAATACAAAGCACTATTATTAGATTTAGTTTGATAAGATTTCAGCTGAAAGGCTTTTTTCAATAGAGAAATATGAGTGATATTAAGTACATTTAATACCTGCTATTGACCTGCTCTCAAACAATTCTGTGGGTTTGAGTGACAGCCTGATAAATTATGTTATAAAAGTGCTGCACTGCGTCTTTGTGTCATAAGGATAAACGACGGCAGCCGAGAAATTGTACAGTCATTTAAATTAGTTCTATATATGTAAATGACTAAACAGTCCTCAAACTTTAATTTTCAAGTAATGAAATTAAATGAAAAACAAAGGAAACGTGTGATGTGTTCACACAAATCACTACGACAAACATATATTTTGACAGTACTATTTCCTTCTACTTAATGCCTTGTTTTATTGTTTATCCTCCCCACATCTTCTCAGTTTTATGTCCAAAAGTTAAGGTTTTACTCTGTCTCTCTGTTGTGAAGTTGTGGGTAATAAAAAAAATTATTTTGTCTGTCTGTCTATCTATCATTCATTCATTCATTCATTCATGCATTTATTTTATTAGTTAGTTTTATCTTTCCAAAAGTGTCTCTCTGTTGGGAAGCTGTGGATAACGTGCAAAATATGACCCTAAATTGTGAAGAAGGTGTTGAATAATATTAATATTTTGATATTATAAAAATTATGTTTGCATTGATGATGATAATAATAATAATAATAATAATAATAATAGTGCTGTCAAACAATTAATTGCAATTAATCGCATCCAAAATAAAAGTTTTTGTTTAGATAATATATGTGTGTGTGCTGTGTATATTTATTATGTATATGTAAATACTAACACATACAGTTTTAATTTTAAATATATAAACGTAACATCTTTTTCTTAAATATATACATGCATGTGTGTGTATTTATATATACATAATAAATATACACAGTACACACACATATATTAACAAAAACGCATCCATCCATTTTTGGATGTGATTAATTGCGATTAATCGTTTGACTGCATAAAAATAATAATAATGGTAATAATAATAATTATTATTATTATCATCATCATAAAAATTATCACACACTGTGCATTTACTCTGCAATATATCAAAATCTGTACTCAAAAGTAAGACATTTTTATTTAAATGCAAAATTTTTAGGAATTTTAGGAGAAACATCTAAGATTCTTAAAACAAACTAAGCTCTCTATTAAGCATCTTGATCTATGAAAGTACTGTACAACATCCAAACACCATGGGTTGTTTGTCTTTCTCTACCCTATTCTTTACTTTCCGTTGTGATGTCTAGGATTAAACTACACGTAACATAGCATTGCACACACTGTTTGTATTCTCTGTGCATGTCAAGAAACCTGAAACCGTGAAGTACAGACCTTGGGCAAACTGTTGCATGCTGTGTACAATAATACTGTCACCACATGCAGAAAAACAACAGACACATTAACCAGGGCTGACGACACTCGCGAGGTCTGGATACTGCCACCGTGTCCGGCCTGGAGCCCCATCGGGAGGTCCAGAATGCAAGTAATGCCATTACAGTGGCTGCCACAAACCCAATGAAATTATACTCCTGAAAGAGGTTTATCGGAAATTCAACTATAATGATCTTTCATATGGTTTTGCAACAAGCTCTTGCATCCAAAAGCCTGCAGGAATTTAGTTGTTCTGGTACATAATTTTGGTTAATTTTATCAAAAAACATATTTCAGTTAGTAGCTAAGGTAATATCTCTAATTTCATTTAAAGTAATAGTGAACCTAAATAGAGTCCAAAAATCTGATAAAAACAATAATTGAACAATTCACCGACATGTTTTTTTAGAACTATTTATTATAAATGGTGCTTGATCTGGGCATATTTCTCTCTTGATTCAGATGACTTTATCCAATATTATGGATAGAGAACTGTAATTTTGCCAGAAGCAGTAGTTGGATTTCAATAAAAGCCAAAAATTGTGATTAACTTAAGTATTAATTTGTCAAAAAAACAGTTACTCCTCCGGATATTTCCCACAGTGTACAATGTACAAAGCATATAGCAGATTGCCAAAGCTTGGAAGGGGTCTATCATTCATAATTCTGGAAACAAGCAGTCAAAACTTTTCCCTCCATCTGTAAAATAATCTCATTCCAAAACAGAGTCTTATGCGTCATTCTTGTGTCATTCCCAGACTTCTCACAAACACACGGCTTCCATTCGGCCCGTTATTCCTCTAATAGCCCACGCTAAGAGGCCCCCGGTGTAGAAGACACTGGGCTTGGATGATATGCGCCCACACGATGCCAGGTGTCCTGGGACACGTGGGTTTGGGACGTTGCCCTTTAATAGGTGATGAGAAGGAAAGTCACATTGTGAAAGAAAACTACAAAGAAAGTTGTAATTGAACAGCGCGCGTCATCAGTCAACACTAGCTGTGATCTAACGATGTTGACCAAGCATTTGAATGTCTTTAAACACGCACTTGAATAAGGAATTCAGATCAGGGTTTTGCCTCAAAAATGACAAACAATATATAACGAAGCAAAATAACTAAATATAATGTTAGCATATAATAACTTATATTTTAAAAAAAACATTAATAAATGTGATATATTGAATATTTCTTATAAATTTCTAACTATTGCAGCCAAAATGAAATGATTTACAAACCATTTTAATTAAATTAGGCAAAATATTTATGATGTGAAAAAAAAAAGTTTTTTTTTTTCATTTAAATAATTTATTACATATTTATATTATATATTTTTTTAGAAGTAAACACATTTTTAAGTGATTAATATCAGAATGTATGAGGTGTAGAAAATAAAAAAGAAAGAAAGAAAATAAATAAAGAAAAAAAATTGATGAAAGATTATCTTTTAACGTTTATATAAACCAGAAACATGTATTAAGAAAGTCAATAATGGGTCAGTTTTGATTTCATGCTGACTTAATCTTAATTTGTATAGTATTCTATAATATATGGAGTTATATTCTCATCCTCTGTATTTTATGAAGGACTTAAAGAATGTGTTGTCTTGCAAAGAGGTTAATGGCTGCTACTCACTTGCTGAGGGGGTATCGGAGTGCACTGGTGGTGTCGAAGGGACAAAATTGGGGAAAAAGAAGGAGCGGAGTGAGTGATCGGAGTGGAGAGGAGAGCGCTGGGTCGGCAGGTTTTCACAGCTTCCAGCCACACTGCTGTGGATCTTCAGGTTCAACGGCTTGTTCTTCTTTTTTGCTCTACAAAGAGAGTCAGAGGAAAAACAAATGAGCCCAAAATAAGACAAGACAGTGTTTACAATGTTGTATCTGGTTTCAAAACAAGCTCTAGCACGTCATGCTCCAGAAACAGATTTAGCTTCAAAACTCTGAATAGGTTAAGTCACATGCACATGGATGCTTACTCAAAAAAAAAACTGATTCAAATGATGGCTTGAGTGGCTTGATTAGGGTTTGGTTGAGCATTTTAACCAGTCACACACCTGTCCCTTAAGTGCCAGAATACAGCACAGATTTATAGATCTTTAAATCAGTCTTTAGACTCTTTAGTAATGACCCTAATGAACTTAATTTTGTAGGTAAATTAAATTAAATTAAATTAAATTAAATTAAATTAAATTAAATTAAATTAAATTAAATTAAATTAAATTAAATTAAATTAAATTAAATTAAATTAAATTAAATTAAAATGAATGAATGAATGAATGAATGACCTAACGAATCAACGAACGAACAAACGAACAAACAAACAAACGAACGAATGAATGAATGAATGCACAAACATTTTGCGAATAAAGCAGTGATTTATAATCGCTTCAGTGATTACAATGCAATCTTAGTCTAAATATTTCACAAAACAGGTTCTGGCATTATAATATAAATTAATGTAAGCATTTAAATGTAAACCAAAATTATAACAAGACCTTTCAACAGTTTCCACAAGACCTCGCCATAGTATTTGTTCTGACATATCAGTAGGACACACACAATCTTGTACTGTTAAACAGTGATGCTTGCAGCATCTATGAGAATCTGCTTATTTAGACACAAGTTTGCTTGTGAACTCAGGAAAGCTGTTCTCCAGCTGAGTCACACAATGAGAGATTTCTGGCTCCAAACAATAAATAAACAGACCAAAGGTCATCATGAGGGCACAGTCAGCAATTAAAAAACACATTATACCATTCAAATCCAATTAGATGCATTTATTTTCTGTGTGGGTGAATGTTTGCAAGGGCAGATGTCATGCTGTTCAGAATATCCTCCTTTCTTGCCTATGAATTTGTCACCTTTCTCTTAACTTCAGAAAGTCTATCATGTTTAATAATCAACATAATAATATAAATAATGGAACGGTCTTGGAAACAACTAAACAACCGTGAATTCTGCTCTAGATATTTTCCCTCATGATGTCATTATTGCTGTTAGCATCTCTCAGTTGCAGCTGAAAATATGCATTCGCATGCAGGGGTGTAGTTTGTGGGGGGAGGGGGGTACTAGCAAGTACAGTCATGGCCAAAAGTTTTGAGAATTACATAAATATTGGAAATTGGAAAAGTTGCTGCTTAAGTTTTTATAATAGCAATTTGCATATACTCCAGAATGTTATGAAGAGTGATCAGATGAAATGCATAGTCCTTCTTTGCCATGAAAATTAACTTAATCCCAAAAAAACCTTTCCACTGCATTTCATTGCTGTCATTAAAGGACCTGCTCAGTAATCGTCAGTAATCGTCTTGTTAACTCAGGTGAGAATGTTGACGAGCACAAGGCTGGAGATCATTATGTCAGGCTCAGGCTGATTGGGTTAGAATGCCAGACTTGACATGTTAAAAGGAGGGTGATGCTTGAAATCATTGTTCTTCCATTGTTAACCTTGGTGCCCTGCAAAGAAACGCGTGCAGCCATCATTGCGTTGCATAAAAATGGCTTCACAGGCAAGGATATTGTGGCTGCTAAGATTGCACCTAAATCAACAATTTATAGGATCATCAAGAACTTCAAGGAAAGAGGTTCAATTCTTGTAAAGAAGGCTTCAGGGCATCCAAGAAAGTCCAGCAAGCACCAGGATCGTCTCCTAAAGAGGATTCAGCTGCGGGATCGGAGTGCCACCAGTGCAGAGCTTGCTCAGGAATGGCAGCAGGCAGGTGTGAGCGCATCTGCACGCACAGTGAGGCCAAGACTTTTGGAAGATGGCCTGGTGTCAAGAAGGGCAGCAAAGAAGCCACTTCTCTCCAAAAAAAAACATCAGGGACAGATTGATCTTCTGCAGAAAGTATAGTGAATGGACTGCTGAGGACTGGGGCAAAGTCATATTCTCCGATGAAGCCCCTTTCCGATTGTTTGGGGCATCTGGAAAAAGGCTTGTCCGGAGAAGAAAGGTGAGCGCTACCATCAGTCCTGTGTCATGCCAACAGTAAAGCATCCTGACAACATTCATGTGTGGGGTTGCTTCTCATCCAAGGTAGTGGGCTCACTCACAATTCTGCCCAAAAACACAGCCATGAATAAAGAATGGTACCAAAACATCCTCCAACAGCAACTTCTTCCAACAATCCAACAACAGTTTGGTGAAGAACCATGCATTTTCCAACACGATGGAGCACCATACCATAAGGCAAAAGTGATAACTAAGTGGCTCGGGGACCAGAATGTTGAAATTTTGGGTCCATGGCCTGGAAACTCCCCAGATCTTAATCCCATTGAGAACTTGTGGTCAATCCTCAAGAGGCGGGTGGACAAACAAAAACCCACTAATTCTGACAAACTCCAAGAAGTGATTATGAAAGAATGGGTTGCTATCAGTCAGGATTTGGCCCAGAAGTTGATTGAGAGCATGCCCAGTCGAATTGCAGAGCTCCTGAAAAAGAAGGGCCAACACTGCAAATACTGACTCTTTGCATAAATGTCATACATCACAGAAACAACTGAAACAAAGATCTAAAAGCAGTTTAGCAGCAAACTTTTTGAAGACTAATATTTATGTAATTCTCAAAACCTTTGGCCACGACTGTACAACCCTCCCAATATTTATACCATGGTTAATGGAAACCTCGAATCAGGCTATTAATTAATTATTTGAATTAATGATATTATTCTGCACTTTTATAAGCGCTAACTTGACGTACGAACTGAGCGGAGCAGAACACTGTATAACTGAAGTGCAACCACTTTAAAATGCTATGGAGAAAGTGGAACAGTATCTAAGCATAGCAAATAAGCTAAAAAGACTGATGGAAAGAGGAGATTAATTCATTAATCGCGATTAATCATTTGACAGCACTGCTTATTGTTTAAATAAAACAGTATCCAAGATTTAAAGGGATAGTTCATTCAAAAAGTCTGTCATTGTTTAAGCTGTTCCAAACCTGTATGATTATTATTATTATTATTAATTTATTTTAATTTTATTTTTATTTTTCAGCTGTTATTAAG